>NC_092050.1:102961500-103261500 GCF_003086295.3 Arachis hypogaea
ACTTTGACCAAGCTTTGAGTGGACTGAGCAATTGCTTGTATGGCTGCCTCAAGACTTGAAATTCTACTTTCATGATGGTCTGTTGGTGGTATGATGGTTGTGGAATGTGGTTGCTGGAAGTTATTTGTAGGGGTAGTGTGGTAGTTTTGGGGGTTAGATGTTGGTGCGAAAATGCTATTTTGATGAGTTTGTGGATTATGGTGGGGTGGTTGATATGTATTTTGTGGTTTCTTGTATTGATTATTATTAGTGTTTTGCTGGTCGTGGTTTGAGTAAGTTGTGTTTCTTGAGTTGTTTTGGTTTGAGTTTTTCTGCCACGGTTGCTGGCTGTGGGTGTGGTTATCTCCCCATCTGAGATTTAGATGGTTCTTCCAAGATGGATTGTAGGTGTCACCATAAACCTCATTTTGGCCTGAGCCTTGGTTGTGCACATATTGAGGTTGTTCCTGCTGCTGATTTTCTTGGTTTCTTCATTTTGTCCCCATGTGGTTAATGGTTGGCTTGTATTCACTGCTGCAACTTGTAAACTATCAATCTTTTTAGCCATCTGCTCAAATTGTTCTTGAATCTGCTGCTGCATTATCTTGTTTTGAGCTAGGATGGTGTCCACCCCTTCCATTTTTAACACTCCTTTCCTTAGTGATGGTTGGCGTTGTCTCTGATGAGCAAAGAAGTATTGATTGTTAGCCACCATGTCAATGAGGTTCTGAGCTTCTTCAGCTGTCTTCATGAGTTGCATTGAGCCTCCTGCTGAATAGTCAAGTGCCTCTTGAGCTTTCATTGTCAGTCCTTCATAGAAATTTTGGAGTTTATCCCATTCATTAAACATCTCTGGTGGACATTTCCTGAGTAAAGCTTTGTATCTCTCCCATGCTTCATACAATGACTCTCCATCCATTTGAGTAAATGTTTAAACCTCTGTTTTGAGCCTGATGATCCTTTGAGGAGGATAAAACTTTACTAAGAACTTGCTCACTAGATCCTCCCAATTGTTGATGCTTTCTCTTGGAAATGACTCCAACCATTGAGTGGCTTTGTCCCTCAGGGAAAATGGAAACAACAGTAGCTTGTAACTGTCAGGATGCACTCCATTAGTTTTGACAGTGTCACAAATCCTCAAGAAGGTGGATAGGTGCTGGTTTGGATCTTCCAAGGGGCCTCCTCCATAGGAACAATTGTTCTGTACCAAGGTGATGAGTTGGGGCTTCAATTCAAAGTTATTTGCATCGACATTTGGGGTAAGGATTCTACTCCCACAATTCCTTGGATTAGCAAGTGTATATTAAGCCAATACTCTCCTTTGGGGTTGACCATTGTCGTTGGCCACTCCCACTTGTGGATTTGTTGGATTTTCCTCCATTTCTTGGTTTTCTTCTCAACCTCCAAAGTGTTTCAGGATCAAAAGGTGTGGATTCATCGCTTCTTCCTCCTGACATAAACACAGAACCAAGAACCAGAATTAAACACTCTATTGCTAGAGTGAAGTTAGTGTTAGCTTAAGCAAAAATTCAAACAGTTAGTATGCTTAGTAAAAAGAAAAAGAAAAAAGTGCTTAATCTAGACCACCACCTTACTTAATCATTGTCAATCTAATCAATCCCCGGTAACGGCGCCAAAAACTTGATGTGTGGAAAACGATCCAACACAAAACTTACCGGCAAGTGTACCGGGTCGCATCCAGTAATAATAACTCACATGAGTGAGGTCGATCCCACAGGATTGAAGGATTGAGCAATTTTAGTTTAGTGGTTGATTTAGTCAAGCGAATCAAGAATTGGTTGAGTGATTTGTGATTTGCAGAAGCTAAATTGCATGGAAAGTAAAGGGGAAGGGGAAATTTGCAGTAAACTAAAGAGCAGGAAAATAAAGAAGCTGAATCTTAAAGTACAAGTAAATTAAATTGTAGAAACTTAAATTGCAAGTAATGTAAATGGCTGAAGCTTAAAGTGCAAGAAACGTAAATTGCTTGAATTGTAAAAGGGATTGGGAGTTGAGATTGCAGAAATTAAACAAGAACAAGTAAATTGCATCAAACAATAAAAGAGAAAATTGAATTGCAGTGAAGTAGATCTTAAACAGAAGAGTAAAATGCTTTGAGAATTTAAAAACAGAGAAAGCAATGCTTAACTTGCAGCAAAGTAAAAGAGGTTGAAGATCTCAGGGTGGAAGAGACTAGATAACAAGTCTAGATCTCAAATCCTTCCTTGATCCAACAAGAATAATTGCAAAAGAAGTTAAGAAGAGTAAATTGCATAATTGAAGAGAAGATAAAGCAGTAAACAGAAAGTGAAATTCAATTATGCAGAGAAAGTAAACAAGAGATCTCAAGGTGAGATTGAAACAGAAGTTCTTCAATTCTTCACCCAAGATCCAAAGCAAGAAAATAAAAGAGTGCTCAAACAAGAACCAAGAAGAAGAGAGCTCAATTCCCCTTCTCAATTCTCCCAGAAAATTCAAAGTAAAAGCTCAAAAATGAAAAATGACAATTAAAAGGAAAAATTCAAAGTAAAAAGTAGAGGTGTCAGAAGGTCCTAATTACATCAAACTAACTCCTATTTAAACACTTTCTATTCTTGGATTTTGGAATTTGGGTGGGCTTTTGATTTGGTGAAGAAATGAATTAAATTGGATTTTTAATCCAATTTGTAGCCCAAAGTGCACCTCCAGGGGAAAGCTCAGTTGGAAAATCCAACTTAGCTTTCAAGCATGCTCCATCCGTGTCAAGTGTGGTGTGTCCAGCCTTGTTTGAGTGCCAATTGCACTAGAGCTCAGTTGGAAAATCCAACTTAGCTTTAGGCCGTGTCATGATGCGCACTCAAGGCCCTTTGTTGCGCCAAAATTGCTTGCTCCTTGGTGTCATGACCGTGTCACATTGTGGAGGCTTGGGGGAGAGACAATGCTCAGTTGGAAAAACCAACTGAGCTTTCCTTGTAGCGCCTTGCTCTTGGCCTCAAGGTCCCAGGTTCAAATCCTGGTGGGAGCAAGTGGAGGATACCTTTTGGAGCTAATTTCCTTGGATGAGTGGGCACTCCTCCTTATGTTTCCAAGAGTTCCCAAGTTCGAAACTTGGAGGAAGCATTTTAGTTCATTTCTTTGCAAGTTGAATGGCGCTCATCCCTTGTGTTTCAAAGAATTCCCAAGTTCGAATCCTAGAGGAAGCGTTTTGGCTTTTTTTTCATGATTTTCCTTATGCCTAGCAATATAATGTAGCGCTCCATTAAGTAAAGCAATTGAGCGCCTTTGCCTCTATAGAGCAGTGCCTTCTTGTCATCCCTCAGGTGCAAGGTTCAAGTCTTGGTGGCTTCATTTATGGGATTTTTGCTTTGAATTAATTTTTGAGAGCCCCCGATAAAGCTCACTTAGTTAACTGAGCTTTATGCCATTTCCTTCCTTTCTTTAGTGCTCAGTTAACTATTTGAACTTAGCCTTGTACCTTGCCTTCCCCTTTTCATTCCTTGTGAAGCTCAGTTTACTTTTCCAACTTAGCTTCCATTCTTCCTTGATTTTTGCCACGCTTTTCTTCTCTTGGCACGCTTGTTGCTTCCTTTGGGCACATTCCTTAGGCCACGCTTTTCTTATTTTCTTCTTTCTTCATCTACAAGCAATCAAAACAACCAATCAAAGTATCACTAAATTCACAAGGTTTATAAATCATTAAAATTCAATTAAATTTAGCTTAAACCTCATGATTTAACATCAATTACATGGTGGTTGATTGATTCAAAGAAGTCATGCATTTTTAATCCAAATTACTTTCTTAGAATGCAAGAAAGTGCATAAAACCTAATAAAAACAAAGAAAAAGGCTAGTGAAACTAGGCTAAGATGACTTGTCATCAAGAGGAATTACAATATTGAATACCTTCTCATCCTCCAGGCCCGCATTGCTGAATTTGTTAAGCTTTGCATTGAGCAAAGACATTAGAAATTCCTACGGAGACAGCCACGGCAGGTTAATCTCTCATGGGTAGTAGAATTCTACTCCAACTTTCACATGCCAACCATGCAGTTTGTCTATGTCTGTCAGAAGCAAGTCACCATAACTGAAGAGGCCATTCAACAAGCTTTAGATCTTCCCCCTGCTCCAGAAGGATTGGACGCATTCCAAGAAGCCTCACTCAAGTGCCAGACATACCAATTTGACTGGGACGCCGTTCTCAGAGTTATAGCATAACCTGGCAGCAGATGGATCTACAGATACCATCGATCCCAACCAAAAGGGATATCGGCTTCAGCACTTACCTTAGAGGCTCGAGTATGGGCACAGATCATGTCTCATTATGTCTTTCCAAGCACTCACGAGTCCTCCTTCACTGCAGACATGGCTGTTTTACTTTGGTGTATCCTTACAGACCAGCACCTACACTTACCAAGACACATCTGACATGCAATGGGACACATACAAATTGCGGGCAACCTACCTTTTCCCGCCTTGGTTTTAGATCTCGTCGCGGCAGCCGGAGTCTCCTACAGAGCTGGGGATACCAAAGCCTTACTTCCACGGGATGATCAGTACGTCCCTAATGGGAAATATATCAGACCGCCAACAGCCACTACAAGCCAGCCTACAGAACCGGCTGAAGACATTCCTCCTTCAACACCACAAGCACCTACAACAAACCAACTGCTCCATCAGATACTTGAAAGGTTGGATCGGCAGGAACACAAAGCAAAGCTAAGAGAGCACCGTAACAAGCGCCGATTCACATACCTCAAGGAGCTACTTATGGGAAACTACAAAGACCCAGACACCACAGACTCCACTTCATTTACCAGCACAGGGAGCCATGACGGTCCCGATGGTGGACATACTACTACCAGCCCCCCCTTTGTTCCTGACAGATGGCACCGAAGACGGTGCAAAGCCTTAAGTGTGGGGAAGTCGATTAATACCTGACCTCCGGAGGTAATTTCTTTTCCTTAACACCAATAAAATAGGATATTTAATTAATTTTTCTTTTCTTTAGGATAGATTGCATAGAAATAGGTTATTTGCATGCATGTTCTGCTTGATTGAAAATAATAAGTTTCTTCTAAGACCCTAATTTTGAAATATTTTACTAATTTAAATCAAAACTTTTGTGTTGAATTTGTTTGAAGTTGTATTTGGAACATAGTTTAAAAAGCTAAGAACACACAACCTGTGAGATTTAAGCTTAACTATATGGTTACATTATTTAACCATAAATATTTTATTCTTGTGTGTTTGCTTCTCTATGATTGTAATCTTATTTTGTTTCATCCTATATGTCCAATGTTTAATATGTTATATGCATGCGTATGATTGAGGCCATTATTTGTTTAGCTCACTTATCCCAAATAAGCCTACCCTTTAAATTACCTTTGTCAGCCACTTTGAGCTTTTTAATCCCATTTGTTCTATATTTTACCACATTACTAGCCTTAAGCAGAAAAATAATTAAATATCCCAATTGAATCTTTGGTTAGCTTAAGATAGAAATTGTGTGTTAATTGAGTATGAGAAGATTGTGGGAACAAGGGTTAATAAGGGAATATGTCATGATAAAATAATGGGAATTTGGGTACCTACTCATGTGAAACTATAAAAAAAAATAAAAATTAATCCATGTGCATTGATAAGCTATATTTATTTTCATGTTCAAAAAAAATAAAAAAATAAAAATAAATAAAAATAAAAATATAATAATAATAATAATAAGGGGACAAAATTATCCGGATTCTAAGTTAAGTTCAAAGATCAATGCATGTGTAATAAAAATTAAAAGAAAGTTGATGCATGAGTATGTAATGCAAAAGTGAAAACTATGGGTAGCTAGGCATGATTCTAAAGTTATATAGAGTATATGTATGTTAGGTGAAAGCTTAGGTTAATTAAAGATTCAACTTATAAGCTCACTTAGCCATATATATATACCCTCACCCTTACCTTAACACCATTACAACCATGAAAAGACCTCATGATGTTTGCATTGGTATGTTAAATATTGTTGATTGATTAGGTGAAGAAAAAAAAATTTAGAAAGCATGATTAGAGAAGAGTAGAGTGATTACCCTATACACTTGAGAGAATAGAGTGCATATACACCATCAGTGAGGGTTCAATGCTTGATTCTATGTTCCCTGCTTTCATGAGCTATCTTCTTGCATTTTTATCTGTTCATACTGTATAAATTGAATTAGTGGAATTTGATTTATGTTTGTCTTGAAGAGCTTAATTACTTTTAACCAAGTAGACAAGGATCATATAGTTGCATTCATATAGGTTGCATTGCATTGCATGAGTTTTACATGCCCCTAATCATTTACTTTATCTCCTTCAACTAAGCATGAGGACATGCTAATGTTTAAGTGTGGGGAGGTTGATAAACCATTATTTTATGATTTTTATTGTGTTTAATTGTATGGTTTTATCAAGTCTTCACCCATTTATTCATGTGATTTGCATGTATTTACAATTCCTTCCCAAAAATTGTCCATGGTTGAAAACTTGCTTCCTAAAGATCTTTTAATTATATATTTTTATTCTCCTTTATACCATTTGATGCCGTGATCCGTGTGTTAAGTGTTTCAGGCTTCATAGGGCAGGAATGGCTTAGAGAATAGAGAGGAATCTTGCAAAAATGGAAGGAGCACAATAAACTAAGAAGATGACCAGCGAATACTGACGCGAGCGCATGGCTCACGCAAACGCGCGAAATGAAGAAATCGCAGCGACGCGAACGTGTGCCTGACGCAAACGCATGGATTGGAGTCTGCACGAATGACGTGAACGCGTGGACGACGCGAACACGTGACAAGAAAAATCACTGACTGACGCGAACGCGTGGATGACGCATATGCGTGACCTGCGCGATCTGCAGAAATAACAGAATACGCTGGGGGCGATTTCGGGCCGCATTTTGACCCAGTTTTTGGCCCAGAAACATAGACAAAACCTAGGAACATGCTGAGACTCAACACGCATCCACACACATTCAGATTCATCACATTAGAATTACTTCAGTTTTAGATCTGAATTTTTAGATTTGCATTACATTGATAGTTTATGCTTTTGCTTGGATTTTTGGATGCTGAGAGTCATTACCTCCATTGAAGACATTACTTTAGTTTGTTTCCTTATTCCTTTATTTTTAATTAGTTACTCATTGACTCTGCTCCGATAATTATGTTGCATTTTTAATTTATTAATATATAAAGTTATTTTTATTTTAATTAATTTTAATTCTCCATTTTATTTTATTTAATTATGTCTTCTCATATTTTTATGATTATTAATTTCATGTTAATGGAGTAGAATTTCTACTTGACATGGGAGTTGATTAAGAGGAGATACTTGAGTTGGAATGCTCAAGTGTTTGGTTGAATTGGACGTTGTTAGCTATTTCCATACCTACTAACACTAGACCTCCCCAAGGGAGAGGACTAGGATTTGAAGGTAAAAGTTAGTTCAATCACCATACTTTTCCTTATTTAGTAAGGGATAACCGAGTGAGAACGACACCCTTTTTACACTACACTTGAGAAGATCCCAACAAGGATAGAGATTCCATTTAATTATTCCCCCAGTCAAGGCCCTTTATTTGGAATATCAATAATTATTCTTAGTTTATTTCTATTGCTTTAATTTTCGA
This sequence comes from Arachis hypogaea, assembly GCF_003086295.3. Taxonomy (NCBI): domain Eukaryota; kingdom Viridiplantae; phylum Streptophyta; class Magnoliopsida; order Fabales; family Fabaceae; genus Arachis; species Arachis hypogaea. Next base: position 102,969,113 of record NC_092050.1, read on the forward strand.
TTAATTTAGTTATTCATTATCAAACTCAAACTTTCTGGGAATTTTTTGATTAATAAATTGGCACTCTTTCCTGCAACTTGTTGGAAGACGACCTGGGATTCATACTCCCAGTATTTTATTTCTAAAATTTGTGACAACCCTTTTTAAATTGGTGAGGCAGATCTTAGCCGGTTAAGAGCTATACGTGCAACGTTGTTCTCTTAATTGAAATCTCTAAATTGGTTAACTTCTGCCATGCATTAATACCCAACACCATAAATCAAGAATTCCACTAGAGTTGAGAATTCTTACCGTACCACAGACTAAAGAGGTAAGATTAAGCATTTCTCTCAAACTAATTGGACCTTATAACATCAAAGAACTCAAAATCTCAACACCTTTACTCAATAAATTCAAAAATCAAGGGCTGGAAGACTGGAAAGAATTAATTGGATTACCTTTTAAATAATTTTATGGGCTTTGCAGAGCTCGACACCTCGGTCATGTGGCCACAAATAGTGCGGCGATCAGAGCTTTGGATCAAAAGTTATTCGGATTTGATTATCAAGTGAGGGTTTGTGTTTTGTTGGAAGGTGTTCTTCCTTCCTTGCTGAGCATTTAGCATTTCCAGCATGCAAATGGAGAGAGAAATTATCTGAGCTCATTTATTTAAGTGAATGGGTTGGTCCACGGGACCGGTTTGGACCCGGTTTGAATGGTTCGGCTCGTTCCGCTCAATCTTGGGCCAAATTCTTTAAAGTTAGTGTCAAAATTCTCATTTTAATTAGTTCTATCACATTAAACTATAAAATTTTATTTTTTAATTTTCTAGATTAAATATTAATTTATCAGTTAATTATTTATTAATTATTCAGATTTTACAAAAAATGGTATCGGTAAACTTGCTAGCAGTACTGGCTTAAATCTGTCCGATACTGTGTGAGAGTTGTAAAAACTGTAGAAAACTTAGAAAAATAATTAAAGTTGAAAATCGTGAACTAATTTTAAAGGTTTGGCTCAAAGTTGGGCCAAACGGGCCAAAAACGCTAACGAGTTGGACCAGACCCAAGTTGGGCCCAAGCCCAACATATATAACTACTTAAATGAACCCTATTCAACCATTTCACACCTCATAATACAAACATAACAGCAGCTGGTAGGGTTAGAGAGGAGAGGAAGAACACTATTCACTTCCTCACTCTTTTGCTCATAACTTTAGCTATGGTGCTCCGATTTGTGAACGATTTGCGGTCATGCAAAACTCTCACTGAGTCAGTTAATTTTATCTAACCAAAGTGGTATGATTTTCGAAAATCCTTTCCCAGCTTTTATCTCTATGAAATTCAAAATTTTAGGTTTGGTTTTTGAAAAATTTTTGTGATTTTGGGTGTTTAGGTACACTCTAGCACTTGGTTGCTATTGAGATTTGTCCCCAAAACTATTGGGTAAGGTAGGAATGTCTTAAACCCTTATAAATTTATGAGTTTTTTAAACCTTAGGTATTAATTATGATGAATTAATTGTGTATAGCTTGGAATTTATGATTATTGGAGCTTTTGGATTGTATATGGTGGCTTGATTGAACTTGGAAACTTGTGGAAGTTTGGTTGGAGTCAAATCTTAGTGTTTGGTGCATATTGGAAATTGGCCAAGGTACGGTTTCGGTTTTCTCTATATAATATGTAATATTTCTAGACACTTAGGCTAGTGGACTTAGGATAGGATTTGATTAATTGTTGATAATTGTTAAAATGATGTTGTTGTTCATAAATGGTGTTGATTTTTGAATTAATATTGCATGATGATAAATTATTGATGTTGAGCTATGATTGGTGGTGGATGACTATTATGATGATGATGGATGGTAAGTAAGGAATTTATGTATGAGGAATTATTGACGTGTGATGTTGTTGCATATTGTTTGAGAGATTAATAAATTGAATGATGATTAGGTGTGAAAACGATGAAAATGTGAATTGGTAGGTTGCGGAATAAATTTGAAGATATATGAATATAATTTAGATATATTAGGACTAGTTTGGATGTAGAGGAATTGATCTTGAATTGAGAGATTTGGTAAAATTGAGTTTTTAAGGTTTTTGGTAAAAATAAATTTTAAGCCAATTTTGGCAGATCATATCTTGAGCTATAGTTTTTTAAATTGATTGAATTTTGTATCAAATTAAAGATAATCCAAAGATCTTTAAAACAGTATAGATTTAATAAAAATCAAAATTTTGTAGAAAAAAATATGATCGTTGGATGTTGGTGTCAAAAATATGTATTCTGTGATGTTACAGAAATTGAGTTCTGGTTTCTGTGCCCATGCACACTGTTGTGTGCGTGCTCAGAGTAGGGGCCATATTTTCACTTGTGCGTACGCACACACTGGTGCGCATGCACACCCAGGTTTGTTTTCACATGAGTATGCACACTCTGGTGCGCACGCACACCCTGCGAAATTTGCAAGTTGTGTGTACGTGATGAGTCCATATTTTTCGATATATTTTGGTTTGATTCGAATGGATTTCATCATATACACTCACAATTATTCACTAAAATAGCATGCTTTTGTATTCTCTCCCTAAATTGTGCTTGATTACGAAAACATGCTCTTTCGTGCCTATTTTGACTAATTTTATTCCATTGACCTTCCATTCGATGCCTTGATGTTTTTTGTGAGTGATTTCAGATGAATAAGGTAGGAATGGCTCGGTGGGAATGGAAGAGGAGAATGCAATTGGGAGAAAGAATGAAGAAAACAAAGGAGGAGAGCTCAGCCATGCGTGCGTACGCACAAGGATGCGTGCGTATGCACAAAATGGAAATCAGCTACCCGTGCGTACGCACAAGAACCCAAGCAGAGCGAATCCAGAAGCATTGCAACGTGTGCGTACGCACAACCATCTGTGCGTACACACAAGTGGAAATTCAGCGAAGTGTGTGGACGCACACATCTGTGCATCCGCACAGGTCCCAATGCGTGCCTTCATTAAAAATGCACGTGCACTCGCGATTTTGGGGCTCTTTCGGCCTATTTTTAAAGGCTTGGATGCTGAAATCAAATGTTATATTAAGGGAACTTCATGCCATATGAAGGGAGCCATCTTAGAATAGGAAAAACACATAGTAGGAGTAGGAGTAGTATAGATTAGGAAATTCTCTCTTAGGGTTTTAATTAGGGTTTTGTAGCATTTTATACTCCAAGTTGATTTTGGATTCTAGCAATTTTCATTGTAAGTATTTCTTTAATTCCTCTTTTAATTACACTACTTGTTCTACATTTCCATGTATTTTAATTTCCTTTGTCAATTTACATAATCTTGCAATTTTGGATTCCTAGTTGTTTAATTTGATGTTGATGGCTTTTATATGTTTGTTTGAATTGTCTTTATTGATTTTGATCATTTATGGTTCATAGCTTTTACCATTTTCCCAATTTTGCCATGTTTTATGTTTATGCCCTCTATGTGTTTGATGAAATGCTAAGCTTAGTTATGGGGTAGATTTCTACCCCTTGGCTTGGGAAAATGAGTTTATGGATTACTAGAGCCATAATGTCCAACATTTAGTGGTAATTCTTGGGGAGTTAGTTGATTCTTGTTTCCATTAAAGCTAGCCTTTTATCAACTAGTTTGGTAAGTTGGTTAGGACTTATGGATTAAGGTCAATTATGCTTGCTTGACTTACTTCTCGATGGTTGGGGTTAACTAAGCGAGATTAACTCATGATAATTATCATAGTTGTGGTTATGGCAAGGAAGGGCCATAACTCATCCCAAGTCAAGGTTTCATTTATGTTTTAAACCACTTTTTCATCACTTTGTAGCTTTACTTGTCCATATTACATGCATATTTCTTTTATTCCTTCATTACTTTATTAATTGCAATTTTGTATCGTTCTTTTATCTCTTTATTTTTATTGCTTTCAATCACTGAAAACCCCCTGCTTCTCACAACCAAAATTGTCTGCACTCATTGGCATTAGTTCCTAGGGAGAACGACCCGGGACTTAAAACTCCCGATTATTTTGTGTTGATTGTGACATCTTTAGGATTATAATTTGATTGATGATCAATGGTTGGGTTTGGACTATACTTGCAACGTCAATCCTATTTTTAGTGCGAAAATCCAACCCCATGCTTTTGGTCATTGTAAAAAATTTTGGTGCCGTTGTCGGGGAACTAGCGTCATGAGTGCTATATTTTGGTTGTTGTAAATATGTCCATAGTGTGAATAGATACTTTTTGGGTTGTTTTCTTGTTTTTGCTATTAGTTAGGATCTTTGCTTTTTTTGTTAATTGATGTCTTTGGCTTTTATTCTCTATTTTCTCTGAGTTATCACCATCTTGGTTTGGAGTTTGGTTGTGATCTTTTATTAGGGATTGATAACTTCTATTTTGGATTGCATCATGGGATTGGAGCATCAATTTTGGGAGGAGAAACCTCCTCTATACCACATTGAACAAAGCCCTCATCAATATGCATATCCAACCCTAGGATATGGTGGATTTCACTATGACTATACACCTCCACCACCATATACCTGTGACCCCTACCCTCAACACAACCCTTAATCACCACATTTTTAAACACCACACCACTACCAACAACCACATCCGTACATACCACCTCTAAGAACTTATCAACATGAGTCACCTCCCATACATACAACCTTCCTCCCAAATTATGAACCTCAAATTTCACACCAATGTAAAGATTTTCCACCCTTGACCCAAGACCATCAAGACTTTCAAGCTTTTCTCCAAGAGTAAGAAGGATTCCGAAGGACACAAGGGCAATTTGTGGCAACCATAGCCGAAGCGATGAACCGCTTAGTCCTCTTACGCTCATCCAATCAAGACACTTCTCTTGAAGAACGTGAAAGATCAACTAAAGAATGGAGTGAAGAGGAGAATGTAAAGTCTCAAGGGAAAGAAGAGGAGTTGGGTCATGACATGCAACAAGAGGGAGAAAGGGAAGTATGTAAACTAGAGGAGAGAATGGGAGAATTGAGGGAGATTGATCAATATGAGGATTTCATCATTGAGGATTTTTTGTCCTCCTTGATCAATCCCCTTAAGGATCCTAATGAACCTCTTCCCCTTGAGCTTGAGAAAGACATGGAGGTAGACTTCTCACAACTTCCTTGTTATGATGTGAGTGATGGGGAAGAGGAGGAAGAGGTTGGTGAGGAAGAAATTGACAACCAAGAGCACATTGAGTGGGTAGCAATTTCACCTACGAACTTCATTGGCCCCCACCATATGCTATCTTGGAGACGGACTACCAACTTATGGTCTTTCTTGGGTTGGTGCATGGTGGAGGAAAGGATGTTGGTTGCCAAGAGAATCCAAGGTGTAACGACCCAATTTTCAGTACACCTAGGACATACCAGAAACTGAGTGCTACCAATTTGTCATCCTAATTATTATCTATTATTTATTATATGAGCCTGATTCGTTGTTAAAAGCATAGTTAGTTAGTGAGGTACTTTTTTTTTTGAAAATGTTTGAATTAATAAACAGAATCATTTATAATCAATTCACTAATAATAACAGATAAAATAGTTATAAGCAACCACACATAAATATATCACAAGTAGTCAACAACATTCAGTGATTCAGCCTTTATTAGAGTATAGACTTTTAGTTAGAACACCCATAGATATAGCTAGATAATAACTATATACATATATATACATACAACATCCTAGGCCCTGACTTGTTCAAGAAGTCCCTAAGCTGGCACCCAGGCTAGTCTAGACTCTATACTCACCTATTCCCTCTAAACTACTAAAGCGAGGGAAAGTACGCTCTAAGTCTTCAAAACTCAAGTCAGGTGGAACGTCACCAAAAGGTAGAACATCATCTGCTACTTCCCTGCACGATCAGACCTTTCCACAGGACGTCTCTCTGGTACCTCATGAAGTAGCCACACAACAGGAGTCTCGTACACAGGATTTAAGTTGAAGTTCAAGAACAAACGGGGTGTAGACATTGGCTGGTCTCACAGTATATACATATAAACAGAGAATGATACTCACCCTAGACTCAGAAGACTACCTAGAGAGAAATCCTCTTTGCAGAACAGTCATCAACACACTACGGAATGGTACTCATGCTTCCATCTGAAGGGGGAAGGGAGAGAGAAGGGATAAGAACTGGGGAGTTCTTAGTAGGGCCGGGGTTATTAGTTAAGTTCATTAATTTGTGTCGCTTAGCAGATATATAGCAGAATACTGAGAAGTAGTGAACAGAAGATACAGATAAATAGAGAAAATAGAGAAAACAGAAAGCAAAACACAAACAAAAGAATACAAGAAAACAAAACAAGCGCAGAGAATGGAATACAAACAAGGAAAGCATACATTCATACCACAATCATAACAAAGGAAATGCGCAACCAAGTATGATGCATGTCTAGCCCTAGTGCAGGTAATGAGCTCATCTGTCGGTTACTAACCCGCTCCCAACGTTATCTAGCAACCTCTGTCTGGATAAGGCTTTCCTATTGGCTATACCCCTGTGTACAGGAAATAACCCCTCTGCCACCACAGGGTCCACTGCACGCAGGAAATAAGACATCTGCCACTGCAGGGATGTACGCCGACACACCTTCTGTATACAGGAAATAACCTCTCTGCCACTACAGAAATGGAACAGGTGGTCACAGTACTTTTGTAGCAAGAAATAACCCCTCTGCCTTACAGAAATAAAATATGGATCTGTACCGTAGGAAAGCGTTCTCAGTGATCACACCATTATCTATCTGACTGCCTCACTACAACAAATAATCATACAAGTATATCTGGAGTTGCCTTAACACAACAAATGAATAAACACATCTCTTGGGTTGCCTCAAGCAACAAATAAATATCTCTTGGGTTGCCTTAAGCAACAAATCATCACATAATCATTCTCATTATCATCATTCATCATCATTCTCATTATTCATCATCATTTTCACATTCTTATGCAGTACCTCTTTCTCTCTCTGTTCAATCATACTGTACAAACTTTACATCTTTCACTTTTACAATATCCTGGCTCAAACCATTTCTCTTTATCATATTATTCTTTTCTCTTTGTATCTCTTTACTTTACTCTGGTTACTCTGTGCTCTGTGTTACTTTATTCTGCTCTGATTTCTCTGTTTAACATGTGTATTTAAAGCTTATGTAAATTTCCGTATGAATAGTTAGTCTGTCCCAAGTATAGGTTCATTAAGTCTATATTGAAACAGTTTAACTTTTCATATAATACCTAACCCTAGTCGGAACTCAAGAACTAACTATGTTGCCCTAGTTCGTTCACTAATCTCTGTCTGTTTTTCTGTCATTAAAACTTTACAGACTTTTCTTCGATTTTTATCTCTTCTTTAACTTCTTATCTTTCCTTTATCTTTGCCTCACTAATATGTTATTACCACTCCCTAAGTGTTTTATGAAGGTAATTATGAGATTCTGCACTTAAAGTTGTCTTTCTAAAGCTTTTACAAAAAACTGCCTTTTCCGCATTATTTTATTATTATTTAATATTTTATTACTAAATTTTCGAAAATTACCTTAACTTTACCTTTTAACCTTTAAAATTAACTTTTTACCACCCGTAACTTTTAATATTTTTACTTTAACCACCCTAACTTTCAGAAATTACAAAATAACCCCCCCAAACACCAAAATATTTACTTCCTTGCCCTTTCTAAGATCTAAAAGGTGTTCTTCATTGTTCTTCACCACACTCAAAGTGTTCTTCATGTTCTTCACAAATTCTTCAGATTCTTTCTCTGTTTTTATCCGTTTTTCAGTCTTTTCAGCAACCGATTTTTACCATAATTCAAAATAAAATTGCAGCCACTAAAGCCCCATCTTTTCTATATGATTTCAACATAAATTGAACCTCAATTTAAGCTTAGGGTTTCGTTTTTCCAGCTGCCCAAGAACATGAACTTTAAAGCTTGAATTTCATCAAATTTCATCAAAATTTCACCAAATTTTCACCAAGAATCAATCACATATGCAACCAATTTTTAGCACAGCCAAATAATACAACATTCACACAACTCAAACACAAATAATCAAGATTAATTTCGTGACACCCTACCTGGTTTTGCTGCTCCTAATTCGGTTAAACTTTCAGGTGGTCCTTAAGCACTTTTTCCTCCTAAATCACATCAAGAACAACTTTAAATCCAAAAACTCTCAACTGACCAAATCTCACTCAGTATGTTAGGAAGAGATATCTCACCTTAGACTTGCTGGAAATTCACGTTTCTTGGCCCTCAAGTCAAGTTAAGCATGATTCCTAAGGAAGAACATCAAGAAAACACATGTTTTGTATGGTTTTCCTTGAAAACCGAATTGAAGAGGGAGGGAGACAGCCATCTCACCTTATTTCCAGCCTTGATAAGTCACATGGTTATGTAGAGGAAGAAGAGAGGATCATTTTGGTGAAATCGGACTTTTGATTTGAGTTTTAGTTCAGAAGAAATCAAGCTTTGAAGATTAAGTGTTCATGAAGTTTTCTCTCTTTTCTCTCCTTTTAATTTCGGCCAAAATGATGAAATGAGACAGCCTTGGAGGTCTTGGGGGTGTAAGGTGAGTTGTGATTGGTTGGCTTGGAGGTGGTTTAAAATAATATTAAAATATCTCTGGTGTACAACTACTAAAACTAGGTGTATCGGAACACTCGTAAAAACATCTCTAAAAATTATTTTTTGAGCTACTAGCATAAATGATACTAGTAACATACTTATTATGAGAATAGTACATGTATAATGAGGCATTAGCATTGCAAAATTCATCAGAGAGTGTTGGTGCTAAGCTGCACCAGTAAACCGTAAACCCGGTTAAACCGATTTTCTATTTTTAACTAAAACTGACCAGGTAACCTTATAATATTATTCAAGAAGCTTCTAATACTAATATAATGATAATATCATCCTATTATCTTTCTTCTCTCATAAATCGAGTCCGGTTCGTCAAACTGAGACTATTTACAAAAAACAGAATCAAAACTCCTAACCGATACGGTTCAAAAACAAGGTTCTTCGCGATTGCGTTATTGAGCTTGCCTCAGAAGAGGTTCTAGCTTAAAGATGACATAATAAAAATGATGATTGAGATACTTTATGATATATAAGAGGTGTTCCCCTTACTGATTTTCCAGAGAAATATGTGCCTTCAGAAAAGATCTCGCGTACTTGAAAATCAGGGTTGTTACACAAGGCCCTTCAAGAAGAACAATTCAAGAATTGGGATTCAAGCATGGTGTGAAGCACAATGGAGTGATTTTTGGAAAATGCTGGGATGCTACAAGGGTCAATTGAGAGCTTATCCATCCGGCTTGGACCATAGAGATCAACAAGAAAGAGACCGGGAAACTCGAATATGGGATCCCGGAGGAGCTTTAAGGACCAAGCATGGATGGAGGTTCAAGGAGGTGTGGAAACACAAGCCACCCTAGCTAGAGTCTCCTCAATAAGTCCAACTTAGGACTATAAACCAAAGTGCTAGGTGGGAGACACCCCACCATAGTAACATCTTTCTTACCCTTTTTTGTTTATAGTCTTAGTTTAATTTCATGTTTGCTTGTCTTAGTTACTTTAGGATTAGTTTAATTTGAGCTTAGATATGTTAATTTGCATATGGATCATGATTTTGGTTATTCTGAATATTTTGGGGTTGATATGTTGATGTGCTAAGGTTTGGACCCCTTAATTTTGAAGGAAAACTTTTTGTGAAACAGGGCACCTGTGTGTGCGCACCAACCTGTGCGCGCACACTGAACTGCATTTTCCATCATCTGTGCGGCCGCACCGACGTGTGCGTCCGCACGCAAGCTGGCAGCCCCTCTGGTGGGAGCGTTAGCACAGCCCGTACGCCTGCACCCCGAACCCCTTTTTGCCCTTGTGCGTGCGCACGGACCTGTGTGCGCACGCACACATGATCCATCTATTACAAAAAAAAAGAGAGAGTCTTCTATGCGCTCGCACACGCTCGTGCGTGCGCACACTCCTACATCCCCGCTCTGTCCGAAGCGCTCGCACGACTTATGCGGACGCACCCCTCCCCTTTTTACCTTTTTGTGCGTACGCACACGTACCCGTGCGTGCGCACAGGTGCTGTTTTGGGCAATTTTTGTTTTCACTTTTCCCTAAGCCCTAAAGCACTCCCAACCCCTCCATCCCTCCGTTTTCTTGCTTCTTCCATGTTTTTTCTCTTGTTTTACTTAATCTTCATTGCATTTCATTTTTATTTTAGTTATTATATTAGTTTTACTTTAGTTGTTTCTATTTAAATAAGTTGCAAGTGTTTGTTTATTAGCGATACGATTGCCTCTTGATACAATTCACTTATACTTTGATTTAACATGCAAGTACCTAGTGGATTTGAATACTCATATTTTGATTATACCACTAGGAAAAATTATATAAGTGCATTGGATTAAGTGAATTGAGTTGAAATTATTTGTTCATCATGATTTTAATATTAAAATTCATCACATGTCTAATACTTGTTCCTTGTTAATGCTTTGCATTTGTTTGAGTGACCTAACTTGATTCTTCTCAAGCTTATCAATTTTTGTAACAAGTACCCTTCCATGTGACTTTTTCATTATGCTTCGTGATGAATAGGGAGTTTGCGCTCATTATTGAATTGGTTGTTGTTTACTGTGCTATTTTATATTAATCTTGCGCTTTAACTTGCACAATTATAATCGCCAATATCTTAATCACTCAATTCACTTTCATAGTTACCTAAGGTTGCTTGGGCCTTAAGTTTTGCTCATTCTCCACTTGCAACCTAGGTTACCTAATTGAGGGACATATGCTAATTCTTGTGATTGTGTGATCTCCATTTACCCGGCCAATGTGTGTTGTTCTAAACCGTGCACAGTTAGAACACACACATTGTCATACCACACACATCTCACTTTTTCTCAATTGTGTTTATTTGTTTACTTAGCAACCGGAACCCCCGCATCCGTCAGCTGAAGATGGAGCACCTTCGAGATATTTTCCCCCGGATTGTATTCGTGCACGAAAGACCGTGCAATACTTAAGTGTGGGGGAGGATTCGTCATTTTTGGGGTGAAAATTCTCTTTACCGAATACTTTGCACTTTATTTTTGTTTCTTTTTATTAGATTTCTTGTAGATATTGGAGTGTTTTTTTTAACTGTTGTATTGCATTCTCTTTTAGTATATATATCTTAGCTTATACTATTGCATTTTGCATTTCTAGTTGGTATATATTTTATATGTTGCATTTTTGCATATTTCACTTAGTATATATTTTATAGATAGAAGTTGTGATTGGATGATGTGAATAGTATAGTACCTAGTTCAATTTTGTCCTAATTGTTCATGTTAGTTTTTTTTTTTTTTTTGCATCATTGAAAATTAGGAAGAGAACTAGGAAAATTTTGAAAAAAAAAATGTGCATCCATCAAAACATACTTACATATAGGAAATAATTCTAGTGAAAAACAACAAATTTTTCAAGAATTTTGTTTGAAGGGCATTCTATTGAATTGATTTGGAAAATTATTTTCAAACTTGCTTGAATAATTTTTATGGAACATAGAAGAGTAAAGAACAAATACCTTGTGAGCTTTTGGGCTATATTGAGTGGTTACACATTTTAACCACTACTTTTGTTCATTGTGTGTTATATCACTTCTATGATTGTAATCTTGGTTTTGCTTGATTCTTTATTTCTAATATTTGATGTCCTAAATGTATTTAGCATGATTAAGGCCATTTTTGAATTAAACTCACTCACCCATATAGCCTTACCCTTGCATCTACCATTGTTCACCCCTTTGAGCTTGTTAAACCCCTTTGTTCTAATTGTAACCACATCAAAACCCTAAGCATAAGACCATGATTTACCTTGAATTGCATTTTTTATTGGCTTAGGTTGGGGTGTGTGTGTTATTTAAGTTTGGAGAAAATTTTGGAAAGCATTGGTAGAGAAAAATTTTGTTTTAAGTACTTATATTGAAAATTTGGAAAAAATGGGTGCATATTCATGTATCAATTTGCTTTAACCATATGCATTTGCCATAGAAAAATAAAAAAGAAATGGAAAAAAATGAAATGGAAGAAAAATATAGTAATAAGATGGGACAAAAGTTATCCCAAAGAAAATGAAAAAAATGAATAAGAAATGCATATGTGATTTGAATAGAAACTAAGACATGAATGTGTGTGAAAAGAAGTAATGGGTGGCTAGAATGCATTTGTTGTGGGTTGATTGATATAGGTTGAGTTGGATATTTGAGTTAATCAAAGATTCAATCCTTTAGTCTACTTAGCCATATACTCATCCTACCCTTACCCTTACCCCATTACAACCTTCTAAAGATCTCATGATACTTGCATACATACATCAAATACTTGTTGATTGTTAGATGAAAAGCAAATCTTTGAAAGCATGATTAGAAGATATTTGAGTGAATTGACCCTAAACACCGAGTGATGAGAGTGTATACACACCTAGTGAACGTTCGATCACTCAATTCTATGTCTCCACATCTCTTATCATGCATTCTTGCAAGTTGCTCCATTTTGATGCCTTGAATCAATTCTCTAGATTTTTTGTTTGCATTGAATCATTTCTTTGCTTAGCCCTATATGTCTATATAATTGCTTGGAAATTTGATTGTTTATTTTCACCAATTCAATAGGATACTATAGTATATATAGGAATATATAGTACATACATACATGCATGTGTATAGGTAGTTGTATTGAATAAGTTGCTTACCCTTTTATCCCTCTCCTTTGAGTGGTTTAGCATGAGGACATGCTATTGTTTAAGTATGGGAGAATTGATGAGTCCATATTTTCTGATATATTTTGGTTTGATTCGAATGGATTTCATCATATACATTCACACTTATTCATTAAAATAGCATGCTTTTGTATTCTCTCCCTAAATTGTGCTTGATTATGAAAACATGCTCTTTCGTGCCTATTTTGACTAATTTTATTCCATTGACCTTCCATTCGATGCCTTGATGTTATTTGTGAGTGATTTCAGATGAATAAGGTAGGAAGGGCTCGGTGGGAATGGAAGAGGAGCATGCAATTGGGAGAAAGCATGAAGAAAACAAAGGAGGAGAGCTCAGCCATGCGTGCATACGCCCAAGGATGCGTGCGTACACACAAAATGGAAATCAGCTACCCGTGCGTACGCACAAGAACCCAAGCAGAGCGAATCCAGAAGCATCGCGACGTGTGTGTGAGCACAACCATCTCTGCATACGCACAAGTGAAAATTCAGCGAAGTGTGCGGACGCACACGTCTGTGCATCCGCATAGGTCCCAGTGTGTGCCTTCATTAAAAATGCACGTGCACTTGCGATTTTGGGGCTCTTTTGGCCCATTTTTGAAGGCTTGGATGCTGAAATCAAAGGCTATATTAAGGGAACTTCATGCCATATGAAGGGAGCCATCTTAGAATAGGAAAAACACATAGTAGGAATAGGAGTAGTATAGATTAGGAAATTCTCTCTTAGGCTTTTAATTAGGGTTTTATAGCATTTTATACTTCAAGTTGATTTTGGATTCTAGCAATTTTTATTGTAAGAATTTCTTTAATTCCTCTTTTAATTACACTATTTGTTCTACATTTTCATCTATTTTAATTTCTTTTGTCAATTTACATAATCTTACAATTTTGGCTTCCTAGTTGTTTAGTTTGATGTTGATGGCTTTTATATGTTTATTTGAATTGTCTTTATTGATTTTGATCATTTATGGTTCATAGCTTTTACCATTTTTCCAATTTTGCCATGTTTTATGTTTATGCCCTCTATGTGTTTGATGAAATGCCAAGCTTAGTTATGGGGTAGATTTTCACCCTTTGGCTTGGGAAAATGAGTTTATGGATTTCTAGAGCCATAATGTCCAACGTTTAGTGGTAATTTTTGAGGAGTTAGTTGATTCTTGTTTCCGTTAAAGCTAGCCTTTTATCAACTAGTTTGGTAAGTTGGTTAGGACTTATGGATTAAGGTCAATTATGCTTACTTGACTTACTTCTCGATGGTTGGGGTTAACTAAGCGAGATTAACTCATGATAATTATCATAGTTGTGGTTATGGCAAGGAAGGGACTCCATAACTCATCCCAAGTCAAGGTTTCATTTATGTTTTAAACCACTTTTTCATCACTTTATAGCTTTACTTGTCCATATTACATGCATAGTTCTTTTATTCCTTCACTACTTTATTAATTACAATTTTGTCTCGTTCTTTTATCTCTTTATTTTTATTGCTTTCAATCATTGAAAACCCCCTGCTTCTCACAACCAAAATTGTGTGCACTCATTGGCATTAGTTCCTAGGTAGAACAACCTGGGACTTAAAACTCCCAGTTATTTTGTGTTGATTGTGACATCTTTAGGATTATAATTTGATTAATGATCAATGGTTGGGTTTGGACTATACTTGAAATGTCAATCCTATTTTTAGTGCAAAAATCCAACCCCATGCTTTTGGTCATTGTTAGTACGCACAACACCATGCGCACACACAAGCTGGGAACTACCTTGTGTTGAGGGCGTTCGCATGTATTCATGCATACACACAAAATAGAACATTTTACTTTTTGTGCGTATGCACACTTCTAAGCATACACACATACAAGTTGAGAAAACTCCTCTGGGCGTGTGTACGTACACCTCTATGCGTACACACACTGCCCTATTTTTCAATGAAAATCTTGTTTTTAACTGTTTTACCTTCCCGACAAGCTTGTAAACTTTCGTAATGCTTATCTAGGGTGTCTTAACTTGTTTTTAGGCTTTGAAACATAGAGAATAACCTAAGTGAGTTTAACTAGATATTTTCTGGTAAAAAGTTTAGAAGACAAAAACTTAGGTTTCTGAAGTTTGTGAGCGGACCGTTAAGGTACTATGTGATGATGAGTATGATGAGCTGCAAAAATAAGAAAATTGGAAATGTTTATGACGAGTCTGGGACTCGAAGGTAAATGAGAAAGATTAAATACTGAAAGTGATCACTGATGGGATATATAAATTTTTATACTGGTATTGTTGAGACGTTATGCGCCTAGCAGGGATGGTAGGTTAATCCCGCCTGTCGAGGTCACAACGGCGGTGTAAGGAATGTGGTTAATCTCACTTACGTTGAGATGTGAGGTATGTGGCTAAGTATCCTGCTCGCATCCTTTCGAGTCACAAGAGTGAGCCGAGCATTATATCTCTAGGAAAGTGGCCAGGGCACTATAACCCTGGGGAAGGTACCCATTTTTATTCGTGATCGAAAGGCGACATTCCCATGGAAATGTGTCGGGTTGGCAGTTGAACCAACAATGTGATATCACAGCCAAATAGGACAAGCATTCATCATGTGCATATTCTATATGTTAGCTTGCTTTTCCAACTTACATTGTTTGCCTAATTGCATAACATGATTAATTGCTTCTTGAATTACTTGCTATACATGATAATTACTTGTGCCTTAATTGCATTTCTATTACTTGTGTTTCTACTGGGATTGAGGAGGTTCAGAAGGCAGTGGCAATGGATCGCATGGAGGTTAGGTTGGTGAAGGCTGTGGGCCAGTGGTGAACTGATAGTTTTGTATAACTAGTCGGCCTAAACTCTGCGGGCTGAGGCTTGTATCTTATGATTATTATACTTTTATATCTATGTATGTCTTATCATCTTGTATCTATATCTTGTGCCTTTAAGCTTGTAGCTTCGTGTGAACGT
Source organism: Arachis hypogaea (assembly GCF_003086295.3). Taxonomy (NCBI): domain Eukaryota; kingdom Viridiplantae; phylum Streptophyta; class Magnoliopsida; order Fabales; family Fabaceae; genus Arachis; species Arachis hypogaea. Next base: position 102,984,838 of record NC_092050.1, read on the forward strand.
TTCACTCTTTTGAAACTCTATTTTTGAGCTTATTTCTTCATCGGGCTTCTAGAATTACTATTTCTTTCTATATATATTGTTGTATAAGCCTTAGAATTGTTGTGACTTTTAATTATCCTTTGCTTTATGGCATGAGGTAAGGCTTATGGTAATTAGGGTGTTACAAAATTCAAGGTGCTATAAACTTAAAAGAGTTATGAGAAACTATTGAGCATTTAACACCTTAAACACACAGTGATATATTTGAAAAGCCTAACTTGTTATTGTATGCTTTTTTTTTCTTCTTTTAAATCAACAATGATGAGAAGACTCCAGAAATAAAATTAAAAAACAGAAACAATCCAATAATCTAAATAAGTATCTATAGAATGTTCAAGCTATTGATTTTCTCAGAATAACACATTTTACACATTTTAACTGGTTTATGTCTGTAAAGTTAACCTAATTATAGAAAAAAATTCTAAAAACTCTCAACACACAAATAAGAACTGTAAGTTTGTTTATAAATTGAGAAAAATCAGAGCAAGTGAGAGTCAAATAGAAATTACAAATTTCAACTGACCACAAAATTCTGCAAGTTGCCACTCAAATACTCAATTCTCTATTTTGGGGTTGTTGTAGCTTCATTCTTCCTTCACCCCGTTGAGTAAAAGAAGGATGTGAGCTCGAGAGAGTGATCAGGGATTGCTGAAACCAACCATGCCTTGATTCCGATGGATAAAAAGGGAGCTCACAATAGTTAAGACAGTTCTCTCTCAACTTTAGCCGGTGCCTTGAAGTAAGGATTGGTCAATGCCTGACAAGACAAAAAATTATTATATTACAGATTTCTATACATGATCTACACTCTAACACATTTCAATCCACACATAACCAATAAAGCACAATGTCACAAACTTCTGCGACTGTAAGTAAGTCGGTCTTTTGGATCAAAAACCAGCAATCTCTCTAGTAGTCATAATGCTAAAGGGTCTGCATTAGGAAACTTATGTACAAGTGGCATAGGCTACTTTTCCTCATGCTAGTAAGGCATCTCTATTATTTCTCATTGCGTACTTGCATCCAACTTAAATTTAATGCAACCTGTAAAAACTCGCAAAATTAGTAAATAATTAGCCAATAAATTAATTATTAATAAAAGAAATTAGAAAATACAATTTTACAATTTAAAGAGATAGAGCTAATTAAAGTAAGAATTTTGACACTAATTTTAAAGAATTCGGCCCAAGATTAGGCCGAATAGGCCAAACCGGTTGGACCGGGCACAAGGCCCAACATATATAACGCTTCACTTCAGCCAATTTTCCATTCATTGTTCCCTTTCCAGCGCTGAGTAGAGAGATTGAAGAAGCCATCAAAACCTAACCCCTTTTCAATTTTCAATTCATCGTAACTTTTAATCCGGAGCTCCGATCGCCACACCGTTTGCGGCTACGCGACCACAGTGTTGAGCTCTATAAAGCTCAGTACTTGATTAGGTAAAGAATCCAATTATTAATTTTAGAACTCTCCTTCCAAAATTACAAAATTCAATGTGTAATTATGTTAAATTTTGCTTGATTTTGGTGTTTAGGTTCGAATTAACTTGCGGGTATTGTCGGGTTTAGCTCATTGGAGTCGTGGATCAGGTAAAGCACCCCCAAACCATTTTGAAATATTGAGTTAGTGAGTTTTACATTGATTGTGATGATAATTTTATTGTTAGATTAAAGTTGGTTGTGAATTGGAGCCAAGTTGAGGAAATGAAAGCTTAAGATCAATTTTGGAAGCTAGGATCATTGGTGAGGGGATGTAGTTGATAGCTTATGGTGCAGGGAACGCTTGAGGTATTCTGGGTTTATCGGAAAATCAGCCAAGGTTTGGTTCCAGTTTCTCGTAACTAAAATATAATGTCTTGTGAAAATATACGCTAGATAACCATAAGATAGGTTGAAGCATGTATGTATGATTAGTGGTTAGTGACCTTAAAGTAAATGTTGAGTTATCTTAAACTTGGGTGAGCAATGATGGTATTCATGATGTGTTTCATGATTTTGATTGTCAGGATTGAAAGATGTGAATGTGGATTGGCTAAGTGGTTGTCATTTGGTATAAGAAAGTTATTGGTGTTGATGATGTATATATATGTATATGTGAGTTGATGGTATGGATTATATTGTTGTTGAGAATGAATTATTATGCGGACGTGACCATAATTGTAAAATTGGTGCAATTGGTGTATTGAGTAATATTGGGGCTTGGGTTGATGTGGTTTGGTAAGTTTTAAAAGAGATGGAATTGAAAGTGATATGAAAATTGAGGTTTAGAAATCTTGTGAAAATTTTGTGAAAAGTTAATTTTTTGCCATACTTTGGTGAGCCATAACTCGGCTTTTGAACTCCTAAATTGTTTAAAACTTGTTTCATATGAAAATTGGACCGTGAAGTTTACGCCGTTCGAAGAACGGATGAAAAATGTTTTAAAATGAGAAAGTTATGCACGTTGGAAGTTTGGAGTGCAAAACTGAAAATTGTACAGCATTCAATATTTTTGCTAATCTGCAGATCTTGCGAACACTTGTGTACGCGAGCAGGGGTTTTTTGAGGGGTTGCGTACGCGACGACCTGCACGCGACGACCCTGTTTTCAGCAAAAATGAATTTTATGTTTTAAAACCTAATTTTGAACCTCTAAACCTATGTTTTCACTCTCTTAGCCCCCTAAACCTTAGCTGTATGTTAAATGGTGAGTAGAAGGTAGGGAGGAGTAGTAACTTGGAGATGAAGAAAGTTCGAGAGGTAGTGAGTTAGGAATGAGAAGTGTGTAAATGTGATATGTATATGATGAATATGGTCTTAGTGAATGATTTTGAATGAATAATGTATAAGGAATTTGAAAACGAAACTGTTTGAGCTTGACCTGGCAAGGTTTGTGGTAGTTTACCGCTTGCCCAGTGTCGAGAAGTATGTGGGGTTCGTGGTGATGTACCGCTCACATGATTTTAAAAGAGACTAGTGGGGTTCGTGGTGGTTGACGTGGCAGAAATTGGTGAATTAAGAATTGTTATGAGATATGCGTTGCAAGTATAGTTCTTAATCAACCAGAAATCTGCTTATCAATTTAGAAGGGTTGTCACAAAAATTAAAATTAAAATACTGGGAGTATGAATCCTAGGTCATCTCCCAACGAGTTGCAGAAAGGTGTGCTATTTTATTAATCAGATGTTTTCAAAATGGTTTGAGTTGAATAAACAAGAAATTAAATTAGAGAAATTAAATAATTTAAATAGAAGCCTTGACTGGGAGTAGATTAGTTGGAAGCCCTATTCTTGTTGCAATACTCTCAAGATTAATTGATAATTGAAGGTTGTTCTGTTTAGTTATCCCTTACTAGGTAAGGGAAAGTCAAACAAGTTGGAATGCTATTTCTATTCACAAGTTCCAATCCGCTCAATTGAAAATGATTAGTGTTAATGACTAGAGAACATTCCAACAATAAACCCAATTACAATTTTTCTTTTAAGCACCACAACTCAAGGGTTCCTTTCAATTAACCCCCTATCAAGTTAGGGAACTACTCGCTCATTGTGAATGTAGAACTCATAACATAGGAAAGGGAATTAAAGAAAGACATGATAAATAAAACTCAAAGGAATCAGTTAAAAATAAAAGTAACTTTTGTATTAATAAATTCTAAAATAATCCAATAGTAAAATTGAGTAAATTAAAGGACATGGAAGAGTGAAGCCAAGTAAAGAAAATGAACTAGAATGACGAAGTCTTGATGAGGTAATAACTCTTCTCAATATCCCAATGCAAAGAACAATAGAAATTAAAATCCTAAGAACTATGAATGTGTAGAGAGAGAAAAACCTAGAGGAGGAGTAAAAACTAGATCTAAAAACTAAAAACTATGTAGAATGAATGTTGTTGTTGGTTTCTGCATGTTCTCTGGCTCTAGTCTGCTTTTCTGGGCCGAGAACTGGGTCAAAGTAGGGCCCAAAATCGCCCTCAACGAATTCTGCAGATTATATAGATCACGCACGTCACGCAATCGCGTCATTCATGCGGACGCGTCATTCGGCGTTTTGCTTTGCCACGCGGGCGCGTCGTTCACGCCTCCGCGTCACTTGTGCTATTCCAATCCGCGCGGTTGCGTGAGCCATGCGGCTACGTCACTACGATTTCCTCTCTTTCGCGCGGTCGCGTGAGCCATGCGGCCGCGTCACTTCTCGCTGGTCATCTCCTCAACTTCTTGTGTTCCTTCCATTTTTGCAAGCTTCCTTTCCAATCTCTAACTCATTCATGCCCTATAAAGCCTGAAACACTTAACACACAGATTACGGCATCGAATGGAATAAAGGAGAATTAAAATACATAATTAAAAGTCTCTAGGAAGCAAGTTTTCAATCATAAAGCATCTTTAGGAAGGATAAGTCAAATAGGTATAATTGATCTCAATCAACAATTCCTAGTCTACTCACTAATTAGCTTAGTGAAAGACTAGAGTTAGTGAAAACCAAATCAATTAACTACCCTAATATATCAATCAAGAATGGATATCAATGACTCAAGGTCACCAAAGTCCTCAATTCCAAGCCAAGAGTGAGGAAAAACTAAGCAAAAACTAAGCCAAGCATTTTATCAAACACTTGGTGTGCATGAAAATAAAAGCATGTTAAATTGCAACCAAAATAAAATCTAAAGCTACCAAGTTCAAGAAAATAATAATAGCAACTCAATTAAATAACAATAAACATAAAAATATCAAATTGCATTAAATGAAAATTAAAATCAAGAAAGGTTCATCAACATAAAAGTGGCAAAATGGAGAAAATAACAAAAGAAATGAAGAGGATCAAGACAAGAAAGAATGAAAACATAAATGAAACTACATTAAAGCAAGAATTAAAGTCTGAAATTAAAGAGAAATTAAGCTAGAAATCCTAAATTCTAGAGAGAAGGGGGAGCTTCTCCCTCTAGAATTGACCTACAACATGATACTAAACTACCATGATTGCTCCCCCCTTGCCTCCTCTTGAATTAGGGTTGAAATAGCTTCAGAAATGAATTGGATTGGGTTCTAGAGGCCCAAAATTTGCTGCCAGCGAATTGCATTAAATGAGGTCACGAGCTGGCACGAGTGCGTACGCACAAATGTGTGGGTACACACACTTTCTTATTTTTACACTTGTGCGTACGCACGAAACGTTGTGCATACGCATGACTACACGTTTCCACCTGTGCGTACGCACACATACTTGTGCGCACGCACACTTGCTGAAAAGCTCCAAACTCCAATTCTTCATGAATTCTCCACTTTTACATGCTTTTTCTTCATTCCTTTAATCCAATCTTTGCTTTACAAGCCTGAAATCACTCAACAAACACATCAAGGCATCAAATTGAATTAAAGTAAATAAAATTTAGCAATTAAGGGCCTAAAAAGCATGTTTTCACTTTTGAACACAATTTATGGAGAATTTACAAAACCAAGCTATTTCATTGAATAAGTGTAGGAAAAGTTGATAAAATCCACTGGTGCACGAAATTGTGATAACAAACTTCGCCAACAACTTGGTACGCATGATTGTAATCTCAACTCCTTTTCACAACTCCGCACAACTAACCAGCAAGTGCACTGGGTCGTCCAAGTAATAAACCTTACGTGAGTAAGGGTCGATCCCACGGAGATTGTCGGCTTGAAGCAAGCTATGGTCATCCTTGTAAATCTCAGTCAGGCAGATTCAAATGGTTGTGAGGTTTTGATAATTAAAATATAACTAGAACATAAAATAAGATAGAGATACTTATGTAATTCATTGGTGAGAATTTTAGATAAGCGTATGGAGATGCTTTGTTCCTTCTGAATCTCTGCTTTCCTACTGCCTCCATTCAATCATTCATACTCCTTTCAATGGCAAGCTGCATGTTGGGTATCACCGTTGTCAATGGCTACCTCATGTCCTCTCAGTGAAAATGGTCCTCTACGGTTTCTGTACGGCTAATCAACTGTCGGATTTCTCGTCTCGGATAAACAATACCAGGCACAGCTACCGCATGGCTAATCAGCTGTTGGTTCTCGATCGTGTCGAAATAAGATCCAATGATCCTTTTGCGTACTGTCACTACGCCCCACAGTCGCGATTTTGAAGCTCGTCACAGTCATCCCTTCCCAGATCCTACTCAGAATACCACAGACAAGGTTTAGACTTTCTGGATCTCAGGAATGCTGCCAATTGATTCTAGCCTATACCACGAAGATTCTGATCTCGGATTCAGATGCTCTATTGTCAGGAGAGATGATGTGAATCGTTGAAGAGAGATCCAAGAGATACGCATTCAAGCTTGTTTTCATGTAGAACGGAAGTGTTTGTCAGGCACGCGTTCATAAGTGAGAATAGTGATGAGTGTCACTTGATCATCACATTCATCATGTTCTTGTGTGCGAATGTATATCTTAGAATAAGAATAAACTTGAATTGAACAGAAAAATAATAGTACTTTGCATTAATTCATGAGGAACAGCAGAGCTCCACACCTTAATCTATGGGGTATAGAAACTCCACCGTTGAAAATACATAAGTGATGAAGGTCCAGGCATGGCCGAATGGCCAGCCCCAAACGTGTACAATATGATCTATGATAGCATAAAACTGATCAAGGATCTTTAAATAAATCACTAAAAGTTGTTTTTATACTAAACTAATAGCTAGGGTCACAGAAAATAAGTAAATGATACAGAAATCCACTTCCGGGCCCACTTGGTGTGTTCTTTGGCTGAGCATTGAAGCTTTCATGTGTAGAGACTCTTCTTGGAGTTAAACGCTAGCTTTGGTGCCAGTTTGGGCATTAGCTCCAGCTTGTAACTCAGTTCTGGCATTTAACGCCAGAATAGGACAGGAAGTTGGCGTTTAAACGCCAGTTTGCGTCGTCAAAACTCAGGCAAAGTATGGACTATTATATATTGATGGAAAGCCCAGGATGTCTACTTTCCATTGCTATTGGGTTTCTATAGCTCCAGAAAATCCATTTCAAGTGCAGGGAGGTCAGAATCCAACAGCATATGCAGTCCTTTTTCAACCTCTGAATCAGATTTTTGCTCAGGTCCCTCAATTTCAGCCAGAAAATACCTGAAATCACAGAAAAATACACAAACTTATAGTAAAGTCCAGAAATGTGAATTTTGCTTGAAAACTAATAAAAATATACTAAAAAGTAGCTAGATCCTACTAAAAACTACCTAAAAACAATGCCAAAAAGCGTATAAATTATCCGCTCATTATCCACCCAATTAGAGAAAATAAATACCATGAAATGTGGATTTATCACATCCCCACACTTAAATAATAGCATGTACTCATGCTAAACTTAAGAAAGAAACAAGGGGTATTACATTTATTCAATGCAAGAAAACTACCTATGTGCAATCTATCTAAATGAATGCAACTACTTAGTTAAAATAAATCAATTTTCAAGAATACACATATAAGCATAAGGGCTAAAGCAATTTCAATCAAGTCAAATCCACAATTGAATTGAGCTATTGAAAAGGGTTTAACAACTTGCAAGAAAAAAGATAATCAAAGGCGGAAACATGAAATTGAGCAATCGAACCCCTCACCGGATGTGTATACACTCTAATCGCTCAAGTGTTTAGGGTTGATTCACTCAATTCTCTTCTAATCAAGCTTTCTAAGATTTGTTTTTCATCTAACAATCAAGAATTATTCAATGTATACATACAAGTATCATGAGGACTTTTCATGGTTGTAATGGGGTTAGGATAAAGGTAAGGATGCATATAGTCAAGTGAGCTTGAAATTTGAATCTTTGACTAACTTAAGCTCTCACCCAAACATATATAACAACCTATACAATTCAAAGCAAGCCTAACTACCCATTCCTCACTTTTCTCATACACTCATGCATTCTCTTCCATTTCACATCCCATATGTATTGTTCTTATTACTTTTCCTGGGATTAACATTTGTCCCCTTTTTATTGCTTTCTCTTTTTTTTATTTTTCTCTTTTTCATCTTTTTTTTTCTTTTTTTTTTTAACATGATACATACAAGAGAGACTAATACTTATGGTTCAACATTTAATGCATGAGTATATGCCCAATTCCCAAGATTTTCAACAAGAATACACTTTTATCTTAACCAAATTTCCCAAGCTTCCCCACACTTGAATGATACACACTCTCACTAGCCTAAGCTAATCAAAGATCCAAATTAAGGAAATTTATTGTTTTTCACTTAAGGGTAGTGATGTGCTAAAATAAAGAACAAAAGGGGATTAAAACAGGTTCAAAGTTGGTTAACAAAGGAAGATAAAAGGGTAGGCTATTTGGGTAAGTGAGCTATTTGAAATAAAGGCCTCAATCATATAAATGCATATATACGTCAAACAATGGACATAAAGAATCAAACAAATCAAAGATTGCAATCATAGAGAGAGAATAACACACACAAGAATGAAAATAGTGGTTATATGGTGTAACCACATAATTAGGCTCAAAACTCACATGCTTATCTGTTCTTAGCTCAAAAACATATTCCACAATATATTTCAAGCAAGTTTCAATCAAAAGTTTTAACTCAAATAAATTAAGATATCAATGTCCTATTAAGAATGTTTTTCTTAGAAAATTTCGTTATTTTAACTAAGCTTATTATATAATTTCGTTATATGTATAGATGAAAAGAAATGCAATAACTAAGAAGAATGCAATTAAAGCTCTAAAATATATACAAACCAAGATGAAAAATGCAACTAAGAATTTAAAAAGAATGTGAAAGTGTTAGGATTAGAATTTGTCACCCAAGATTGCCGATTGGTGACGACCTCCCCACACTTAAAGGTTTGCACGGTCTTCCGTGCATCCAAAGCGAGCAAGGGGGTATGCCAACTTCACGAATTTCCACTTTCAGTTGGTGGATCAACCAGCTGCTGCATGCTCTTTCTCCCACTTCCTTTGTTGCTAATGGTGCATCATCCATAAAAAATAAAAAATAGGATGGAAATACAAGTAAATGCAAAAGTAATGAAGCATATAGTGTTGGAATGAGGTGATGAATCACTAAAATGAGTGAGTGAGTTGGTTAGTGACATCGATGGAAAGAAGTGTGTAAATTCTAAGTTGTGCGGTTTAGAACACACACACTAGCATAGAAAGCTATGTCACAATTACACAAAAGAAACATGAACTTCACTCATTCTAGTGTGCTTGAGATACTTTAAAAGAGACTTGTAGGTTAAGATAAACAAACAAGTACTCAAGGAGCATAAAAGCAATCAAGCAACAATTAAGAAATTGTGAAAGGATGATAGAGGAAAATTTGTTTGCAACACCTAAATGACATGAAGTGGAAAACATGGCAAGCATAATCCACAAAGCTTAAAAAGCTCAAAAAATGTCACTAGGTAAGCTTATGATCCAATTTCACAATTCCTTAATTTCAATGCATCAACTAGGTAACTTAAATAAAAATCAATCATGGCAAGGATCACCTAAGAAAAAATGTATCAACTAAGAACAAATTGCCTAACGATAGATAATGAAATCAAATTACATGGTGGCTAGCTACAACATGCAATTTAGAAATCCAACAAGATTCATGAAGGCAATGTCATAAGTACTTAGTATGTGCAAATATTCAACATTCAAAACTCAATACCAAGCAACAAAGTATGACCTCAATGAAGATATCCAACAATATTTAGCAACAACAATATCAATAATCCAACACTTACCACAAAAAGTCTAACCTATGCTAATAACCTAATCTACTAGAATAGAAAATTAAACTAACTACTAACTAAACACAAACTAACTAAGTAACTAACTAACTAAAGGGGAGCATAGTGGTGGATGGTGGTTGAAGGAGGGAAAGAAGAGAGGAGAAGAGAAAAGAAGAGAAGAAATGGAGAAAAGAGAAGAAAAGAAATAAGGTGGTATGAGAACCGGGTCATGCATATGCACTGCGTGCGTATGCACAAAAGGTGTAACATGGGGGTGTGCGCATGCACAAGTATGTGCGAGCGCTCCAGGTAGAAGGTGATATTTGATTTGTGCGTACGCACACGAAGAGATTTTTTTAACAAAGGGTGAGCTGTGCAAGTGCACGAAGGTGTGCATAAGCACAGATGGGGAAATGGGTAGGGTGCACACGCACAAGCTGGTGCGAGCGCCCTGGACAGAAGGGGTGATAAGGAGTGTGCGCACGTACAGGGTTGTGCCCATGCACAGGAAGCTTTTTTTTTTTAAGAATATGAAACATTAAAATTTAACGCTCAATTCGCTATCTGTGCGTACGCACGAGAGGCAAAAAGAGGGGGGACGCAAATGCACAAGTTGTACGAATGCTCCGAAAAGGGGCTGTGCAAAGGGGTGTGCATACGCACAGCTTGGTGTGTGCGCACAAAATACAGAATTTTGAGTTGGTGTGCATACGCACTGGTGTGTGCGCAAGCACATGCTCTATTTTTTCCAAAAAAATTTTAGAGCTCTAAGGCATCAAACTTGAGTTTAACAAAAGGGTTTCAACCCCAAAACATCCATCATTACACGACCACATTATCCAAACTAAAATTCAACATAACTAAGCTTGAAATTAACTAAACATAAGCTATCTACAAGAAATAAAATGCAATGAATTAAAACTATATACAAAGAGTGGGATGGAAAGGTCTTATCATGGTGGGGTGTCTCCCACCTGGCACTTTTATTTATTATCCTTAAGTTGGACAATTAAATGAAGCTTTTGCTATGGTGGCTTGTGCTTGAATTCTTCCATGAATCTCCACCAATGTTTGCATCTCCAATGTCCTCTGGGATCCCAAATCTTTTGCACCCGATCTTCTTGTTGACTCATGTGACTCCATCCGGGTGGCAAGCATTCAAAGTTCTCACTCAAGCATCCAAACATTCTCCATGATCCATCCAATTTAGAATTACACTAACCATTAAAGCAAAATTTTAAATATTCAACTTCTATGAACCAAGGATTATGTTTCCAACCACTACCTAATTTTCCTATATTTCCCAATCCACAAATATTCCTAAGTTGACTATCATTTTCAATCAAACCACATTCAAGTGGGATAATGAAACTTAAGGTTAAGGATGTTACCCACTTAAATGAAGGAGGTGATAGTGCTTCTTGTATGATCTCCACCTCTTGACAAACTTTCTCAAGCTTGTTTTTTTGTTCAACTTCAAATTTTTTAGCCACTTCTTCTAATTTCTTGATCTCAACCTCCTCTTCTTGCAACTCATGCTTCAATTCCTCTTCTTTTCCTTGGAGTTCCAAGCTCTCTTCCACTCCACATGCTTCAATTGAAGTTGATCTTTCACTTTCATCTATGGAGGTGCTTGAATTGTTGGAAGAGTGTAGTGAGGCTAAGTGGGATAGGGCTCTGGCTAAGGTAGCCATGATGTTATCTTGCCTCTTTGGTACTCTTCTTGCACTTGAAGGAAGAATTGAAATGCTTCCTCCGTTGAAGGTTGTGGGGAAAGACGAGGTTCATCATGTGGGAGAAGGTCCTCATATATAGAAGGTGGTTGATATTGATGAGAGTATTGAGGTGATGTTGGGTATTGGTATTGAAATTGTGGTGGTTCTAAGTGTGGTTCATAAGGTTGTTCATGAGGCACATAAGGTTGATGGTATGGTGGGTATAGGTTGGGCTCATGTGGAAGTGTTTGGTGATAGTGTGATGTGGCTTGTGGGTAAGGTTGATCATAGTGTTGAGGGTTTGATTGGTATTGGTATGCATCAAGAGGTGGATAATAGCTATAAGGATATGGAGGAGGTTCTTGCCAATAGGGTTTCCTAGAAGCATATGGCTCCTCTCTCAATTGACCCCACAATCCATGATGCATTCCATCATTAAGATTCTAACTTCCTACAACATCATAACAACCAAACTCCAAGCCAAAGGGGTGAGAATTCATAGAGCAAAGAGAAAATAAAAACAAAAGCTAATAAGAGAAACTAAAACAAACTCCTAGCAACTAACAAAAGCAAGCAACTAATAAACCAAAAACAAGCTATTCACAATATTCACATATGCACAATAGCCAATAACATAACACCATTGCAACTCTCTGACAACGGAGCCAAAAAATTGATGAAAGGGGATTTGTGCCGGTTTAGAATTTCACTCTAGAAAAGAGAACTTTTTCCTTGATAGCATAGTCCAAACTAGCAATGGAATCCCAACATCAAAGTTTAAAATAAGATGTCACAATCAACACAAAATAACCGGGAGTTTGAAGTCCCTGGTCGTTCTCCCTAGGAATTGCAATAGAGTGCTCAATTATTGGCTATGAAGTAAGAGGAATTTAATGACAAGAGGCAAGAAATGTAAATATGAAGAAAGTAAATGAGCAAACAATAACTAAATATCAAAAGCAATTAAACACAAGGCAATTAATCAAAAGGAATGGAAATTCATTAGCTAAGGAACCTCTTGGTAAGGAGTGAGAGTCAAGGTTACCTATCCTAGCCATTGAACATATGATGATTATGAAGAGTCAATCCTACTTAGTCAATCCTAACATCGAGGTTAAGTCAAATAGACATAATTGATCTCAATCCACAAGTCCTAGTCTACTCACTAATTAGCTTAGTGAAAGACTAGAGTTAGTGAAAACCAAATCAATTAACTACCCTAATATATCAATCAAGAATGGATATCAATGACTCAAGGTCACCAAAGTCCTTACTTCCAAGCCAAGAGTGAGAAAAAACTAAGCAAACAACTAAGCCAAGCATTTTATCAAACACTTTGTGTGCATGAAAATAAAAGCATATTAAATTGCAATCAAAATAAAATCTAAAGCTACTAAGTACAAGAAAATAATAATAGCAACTCAATAAAACATCAAATTGCATTAAATGAAAATTAAAATCAACAAAGGTTCATGAACATAAAAGTGGAAAAATGGAGAAAATAACAAAAGAAATGAAGAGGATTAAGACAAGAAAGCATGAAAACATAAATGAAACTACATTAAAACAAGAATTAAAGACTAAAATTAAAGAGAAATTAAGCTAGAAACCATAAATTCTAGAGAGAATAGGGAGCTTCTCCCTCTAGAATTGACCTACAACATGATACTAAGCTACCCTAATTGCTCCTCCCTTGCCTCCTCTTGAATTAGGGTTGAAATAGCTTCCGAAATGAGTTGGATTGGGTTCTGGAGGCCCAAAATTCGCTACCAGCAAATTGCATTAAATGAGGCCATGAGCTGGCACCTGTGCGTACGCACAGATGGGTGGGTACGCACACTTTCTAATTTTTACACTTATGCGTACGCACAAAGGGTTGTGCGTATGCATGACTGCACGCTTCCACCTGTGCGTACGCACACATACTTGTGCACACGCACACTTGCTGAAAAGCTCCAAACTCCATTTCTTCATGAATTCTCCACTTTTACAGGCTTTTTTTTCATTCCTTCAATCCAATCTTTGCCTTACAAGCCTGAAATCACTCAACAAATACATCAATGTATCAAATAGAATTAAAGTATATAAATTTAGCAATTAAGGGCCTAAAAAGCATGTTTTCACTTTTGAGCACAATTTATGAAGAATTTACAAATCTAAGCTATTTCATTGAATAAGTGTAGGAAAAGTTGATCTAATCCACCCAATTAGAGCAAATAAATACCATGAAATGTGGATTAATCAACTAACTACATACAAACAAAATCATCTAGCATTGTTAAGTATGTAATATTTTTTATCATCGATTTTAAAGATTCAATCTCGAACTTGAGATAAAATAAATTCAACATTCGTATTTTTGAAAGGGCTAAAAGAGCATAAATTAGAATTGGATTAAGAAAAGAAAAACAGAATTTAATTTATATCCATACAAACAAACAATAAATTAAAAAAATAAGCATATAAGGCATGATAATGGAAGAAAAAAATTGGCAAAGATTGAAGAGAAATACGAACCAGAAGATGGAAAACGGGGTTGAGAAGGTATGGTTTGGGAGAGAGAGAGAGAGCAATCTTCATCTGAGATCTAACCTGTTTAGAATTTAGTTTAGTTTAGGGTTCTGGTGCACGAAATTGTGATGTCCAGGCTCGAACAATCCCTGGCAACGTGAGCAACTTGGTACGCGTAATCGTGATTACACTTTAATTATGTAAAATTCATGGCTCTTTCTTTCCCTGGCAATGGCGCCAAGAACATGGTGCCAATACCATGGTTCACAACTTCGATACAACTAACCAGCAAGTGCACTGGGTCGTCCAAGTAATACCTTACGTGAGTAAGGGTCGAATCCCACGGAGATTGTTGGTATGAAGCAAGCTATGGTCACCTTGCAAATCTCAGTCAGGCAGATATAAATTGATAATGGTGTTTTCGAATAATAATTAATAAAATAGGGATAGAGGTACTTATGTAATTCATTGGTAGGAATTTCAGATAAGCGAATGGAGATGCTTTTCGTTCCTCTGAACCTCTGCTTTCCTGCTATCTTCATCCAATCAGTCTTACTCCTTTCCATGGCTGGCTTTATGCAAGGGCATCACCGTTGTCAGTGGCTACATCCCCTCCTCTCAGTGAATAATATGCTCACGCACCCTGTCACGGCACTGCTATTCATCTGTCGGTTCTCGATCATGCTGGAATAGGATTCACCCTCCTTTTGCGTCTGTCACTAACGCCCAGCACTCGCGAGTTTGAAGCTCGTCACAGTCATTCAATCATTGAATCCTACTCGGAATACCACAGACAAGGTTTAGACTTTCCGGATTCTCTTGAATGCCGCCATCATTCTAGCTTACACCACGAAGATTCCGATTAAGAGATCTAAGAGATACTCATTCTAGCTTATTTCATATAGAACGGAAGTGTTTGTCAGGCACGTGTTCATAGGGGAGAATGGTGATGAGCGTCACACATAATCATCACCTTCATCACGTTCTTGGGTGCGAATGGATATCTTAGAAGCGAAATAAGATGAATTGAATAGAAAACAGTAGTACTTTGCATTAATCTTTGAGGAACAGCAGAGCTCCACACCTTAATCTATGGAGTGTAGAAACTCTACCGTTAAAAATACATAAGTGAAAGGTCCAGGCATGGCCGAGATGGCCAACCCCCTAAAACGTGATCAATAGTCTCCTAAGATGAACAATGGATTAAAACTGAGACCAAAGATGGTCCAAAAGACTAGTAAAAGGTCCTATTTATAATAAACTAGCTACTAGGGTTTACATGAGTAAGTAATTGATGCATAAATCCACTTCCGGGGCCCACTTGGTGTATGTTTGGGCTGAGCTGAAGTGTAGCACGTGCAGAGGCCATTTGTGGAGTTGAACGCCAGTTTCTGTGCCATTTTGGGCGTTCAACTCTGGTTTTGGATCCTTTTCTGGCGCTGGACGCCAGATTTGGGTAGAAAGCTGGCGTTGAACGCCAGTTTACGTCGTCAATTCTTGGCCAAAGTATGGATTATTATATATTGCTGGAAAGCCCTGGATGTCTACTTTCTAACGCAATTGGAAGCGCGCCATTTCAAGTTCTGTAGCTCCCGAAAATCCACTTTGAGTGCAGGGAGGTCAGAATCCAACAGCATCAGCAGTCCTTTTTCAACCTCTGAATCTGATTTCTGCTCAAGTCCCTCAATTTCAGCCAGAAAATACCTGAAATCATAGAAAAATACACAAACTCATAGTAAAGTCCAGAAATGTGAATTTAACACAAAATCTATTAAAAACATCCCTAAAAGTAACTAGATCTTACTAAAAACATACTAAAAACAATGTCAAAAAGCGTATAAATTATCCGCTCATCACAACACCAAACTTAAATTGTTACTTGTCCCCAAGCAACTGAAAATCAAAATAGGATAAAAAGAATAGAATATACTATAAATTCCAAACTATCAATGAAACAGAGCTTCAATCATATGAGCGGGACTTATAGCTTTTTGCCTCTTGAATAGTTTTGGCATCTCACTTTATCCATTGAGGTTCAGAATGATTGGCATCTATAGAAACTCAGAGTTCAGATAGTGTTATTGATTCTCCTAGTTCAGTATGATGATTCTTGAACACAGCTATTTTATGAGTCTTGGCCGTGGCCCTAAGCACTTTGTTTTCCAGTATTACTACCGGATACATAAATGCCACAGACACATAATTGGGTGAACCTTTTCAGATTGTGACTCAGCTTTGCTAAAGTCCCCAATTAGAGGTGTCTAGGGTTCTTAAGCACACTCTTTTTTTTTGCTTTGGACCTTGACTTTAACTGCTCAGTCTCAAGTTTTCACTTGACACCTACACGCCACAAGCACATGGTTAGGGACAACTTGGTTTAGCCGCTTAGACCAGGATTTTATTCCTTTAGGCCCTCCTATCCACTGATGCTCAAAGCCTTGGGATCCTTTTTATTTGCCCTTGCCTTTTGGTTTTAAGGGTTATTGGCTTTTTGCTCTTGCCTCTTGGTTTTAAGAGCTTTTGGCTTTTTCTGCTTGCTTTTTCTTTTTCTTTCTAAATTTTTTTTCGCCTATTTTTTTTCTATTTTTTTTCTGCAAGCTTTGTTCTTTGCTGCTTTTTCTTGCTTCAAGAATCATTTTTATGATTTTTCAGATTATCAAATAACATGTCTCCTAGTCATCATTCTTTCAAGAGCCAACATATTTAACATTCTTAAACAACAACTTCAAAAGACATATGCACTGTTCAAGCATACATTCAGAAAACAAGAAGCATTGTCACCACATCAATATAATTAAACTAAGTTCAAGGATAAATTCAAAACTCATGTACTTCTTGTTCTTTTGATGTAAAACATTTTTTTTAAGAGAGGTGATGGATTCATAGGACATTTATAACTTTAAGACATAGTTACTACTACTAATGATCATGTAATGAAGACACAAACATAGATAAGCACATAACATAGAAAATGAAAAACAGAGAAAGTAAGAACAAGGAATGAGTCCACCTTAGTGATGTCCTTGAGCTCTTCTATGTCTCTTCCTTGTCTTTGCTGCTCCTCCTTCATTGCTTTTAGATCTTCTCTGATTTCATGAAGGATGATGGAGTGCTCTTGATGTTCCACCCTTAGTTGCTTCCAATAATTGTGTGGAAGAAAATGTATCCCCTGAGGTATCTCAGGGATCTCTTGATTTGCAGTCAAATGTTCTACCACTGAGCTATAGACCTTTGATGGAAGCTTTTGTCTTCCCTTTCCTCTTTCTAGAGGCTTCTCTGGCCTTAGGTGCCATCAATGGTTATGGAAAAAAAATAAAAAAGCTATGCTTTTTACCACACCAAACTTAGAATGTTGCTCGCCCTCGAGCAAAAGAAGAAAGAATAGAAGAAGAAGAGGATATGGAGGAGATGGATGGCTGTGTGTATTCGGCCATATGGGTGGGATTGGGTGGGGAAGAGATGTTGAATTTTTGAAGGTAAGTAGGTGTATGGGTGTGAGTGGTAAATGGAAGACAGAAGGGATGAGTGTTTATTGGGAATAGAGGATGATTGAGAAGAGAGAAGAGAGTGAGTGAAGGTAGGTGGGGATCCTGTGGGGTCCACAGATCTTGAGGTGTCAAGGCATTTACATCCCTGCACCAATTTAGGCATGCAAAATGCCCTTGCACACAACTCTGGGCGTTCAGTGCCAGGTTGGTGCCCATTTTGGGCGTTCAACGCCCCTTTGCTGCCATTTCTGGCGTTGAACGCCAGAACCATGCTTGTTCTGGGCGTTCAGCGCCAGGATGCTCCCATTCTGGGCGTTCAGCGCCAGAACTATGCTCTGTTCTGGCGTTTGAACGCCAGACAGATGCTCCTCCAGGGTGTGATTTTTCTTCTGCTGTTTTTTGATTCCGTTTTTGATTTTTTTGTTTATTTTGTGATCCACATGATCATGAACCTAAGAAAACATGAAAAACAATAAAAATAAGAATTAGATAAACATTGGGTTGCCTCCCAACAAGCGCTTCTTTAATGTCAATAGCCTGACAGTGGGCTCTCATGGAGCCTCACAGATGTGCAGAGCTTTGTTGAGACTCTCCAACACCAAACTTAGAGTTTGGATATGGGAGTTCAACACCAAACTTAGAGTTTGGTTGTGGCCTCCCAACACCAAACTTAGAGTTTGACTGTGGGGGCTCTTGTTGACTCTGCTTGGAGAGAAGCTTTTTCTGCTTCCTCTCCATGGTTGCAGAGGGAGATCCTTGAGTTTTGAATACAAGGGAGTTCTCATTCCATTGAAGGACTATTTCACCTCTGTCAACATCAATCACAGCTCTTGCTGTGGCCAAGAAAGGTCTTCCTAGGATGATGGATTCATCCTCTTCCTTTCCAGTATCCAGGACTATGAAATCAGTAGGTATGTAAAGGCCCTCAACCTTTACTAATACATCTTCTACTTGTCCATAAGCCTGTCTTCTTGAGCTGTCTGCCATCTCTAATGAGATTTTAGCAGCTTGCACCCCATAGATTCCCAGTTTCTCTATTACAGAGAGGGGCATGAGGTTTATTCCTGAACCAAGGTCACACAGAGCCTTAAAGATCATGGTGCCTATGGTACAGGGTATTATGAACTTTCTAGGATCCTGTCTCTTCTGAGGCAATGTCAGTTGATCCAGATCACTTAGTTCATTGATGAACAAGGGAGGTTCAACTTCCCAAGCATCAATGCCAAACAATTTGGCATTCAGCTTCATGATTGCACCAAGAAACTTGGCAGTTTGCTCTTCAGTGACATCCTCATTCTCTTCAGAAGAGGAATACTCATCAGAGCTCATGAAGGGCATAAGGAGGTTCAATGGAATCTCTATGGTCTCTAGATGAGCCTCAGAGTCCTTTGGTTCCTCAGAGGGAAGCTCCTTATTGATCACTGGACGTCCCAGGAGGTCTTCCTCCTTGGGATTCACGTCCTCTCCTCTCCTCACAGGTTCGGCCATGGCGCTTATGTCAATGGCCTTGCACTCTCCTTTTGGGTTCTCTTCTGTATTGCTTGGGAGAGTACTAGGAGGGATATCAGTGATCCTTTTACTCAGCTGGCCCACTTGTGCTTCCAGATTTCTAATGGAAGACCTTGTTTCATTCATGAAACTTACAGTGGCCTTAGATAGATCAGAGACTAGATTTGCTAAATTAGAAGCATTTTGTTCAGAGTTCTCTGTCTGTTGCTGAGTGGATGATGGAAAAGGCTTGCTATTGCTAAACCTGTTTCTTCCACCATTATTAAAGCCTTGTTGAGGCTTTTGATCCTTCCATGAGAAATTTGGATGATTTCTCCATGTTGAGTTATAGGTGTTTCCATAAGGTTCACCTAAGTAATTTACCTCTGCTATTGCAGGGTTCTCAGGATCATAAGCTTCTTCTTCAGAAGAAGCCTCTTGAGTACTGTTGGATGCAGCTTGCATTCCATGCAGACTCTGAGAGATCATATTGACTTGCTGAGTCAATATTTTATTCTGAGCCAATATGGCATTCAGAGTATCAACCTCAAGAACTCCCTTCTTCATAGGTGTCCCATTGCTCACAGGATTCCTTTCAGAAGTGTACATGAACTGGTTATTAGCAACCATGTCAATGAGTTCTTGAGCTTTTGCAGGCGTTTTCTTTAGGTGAATGGATCCACCTGCAGAAGTATCCAATGACATCTTAGATAACTCAGACAGACCATCATAGAATATATCCAGGATGGTCCATTCTGAAAGCATGTCAGAAGGACACTTTTTGGTCAACTGTTTGTATCTTTCCCAAGCTTCATAGAGAGATTCACCTTCTTTTTGCCTGAAGGTTTGAACATCAGCTCTAAGCTTGCTCAGCTTTTGAGGAGGAAAGTACTTGGCTAAGAAAGCCGTGACCAGCTTATCCCAAGAGTTCAGGCTGTCTTTAGGTTGAGAATCCAACCATAATCTAGCTCTGTCTCTTACAGCAAAAGGGAAAAGCATGAGCCTGTAGACTTCAGGATCTATTCCATTAGTCTTAACAGTATCGCATATCTGCAAGATTCAGTTAAGAACTGAAAAGGATCTTCAGATGGAAGTCCATGAAACTTGCAGTTCTGCTGCATCAGAGAAACTAATTGAGGTTTCAGCTCAAAGTTGTTTGCTCCAATGGCAGGAATCGAGATGCTTCTTCCATGTAAATTGGAATTAGGTGCAGTAAAGTCACCAAGCATCTTCCTTACATTATTATTATTTTCGGCTGCCATCTCCTCTGCCTGTTCGAAAATTTCTGAAAGGTTATCTCTGGATTGTTGTATTTTAGCTTCTCTTAATTTTCTCTTCAGAGTTCTTTCAGGTTCTGGATCTGCTTCCACAAGAATGTTCTTATCCTTGCTCCTGCTCATATGACAAGGAAGAATGGATAGAAAAATAATAATAATAATAGAGATCCTTTATACCACAGTATAGGGATCCCTTTGTGAGTGGAAGAAAAGAGGGGGAGACAAAGCACGTGATGTAAAAGAAGAAATGCAGCTGTACTGATGGAAGAGATGTGAGATGAGATGTTAGGATATGAATGAATAAATAGAATAGGATGGGGGAGGTATAATTTTCGAAAATTATTTTGAAAAGGAGTTAGTGATTTTTGAAAATTGGTTTTTGAAAATTTGTTAGTATTTTTCGAAAATTTTTTTGAAATAAAAATAAAAATAAAAATAATTAGTTAATTAAAAAGAAATTTTTGAAAAAGGGGGAGATATTTTCGAAAATTAGAGAGAGAGAGTTAGTTAGGTAGTTTTGAAAAAGTTAAGAAACAAACAAAAAGTTAGTTAGTTAGTTGAAACAAATTTTGAAAAGATAAGAAGTTAGGAAGTTAGAAAAGATATTTTGAAAAGATATTTTTGAAAAAGATAAGATACGAAGATATTTTGAAAAGATATGATAGGAATTAGTTTTGAAAAAGATTTGATTTTTAAAATCACAATTAATGACTTGATTCACAAGAAATCACAAGATATGATTCTAGAACTTAAAGTTTGAATCTTTCTTAACAAGCAAGTAACAAACTTCAAATTTTTGAATCAAAACATTAATTGATTATGTTATTTTCGAAAATTTGGTATAAAAATAAGAAAAGGATTTTTGAAAAATATTTTTGAAATTTTCGAAAATAACTAAGAATTTTTGAAAAAGATTTGATTTTTGAAAAAGAAAAAGATAAGATTTTCAAATTGAAAATTTAATTTGACTCATGAGAAACAATTTGATTTTAAAAATTTTTGAAAAAGTCAACTCAATTTTCGAATTTGATGAGAGAAAAAGGGAAAGATATTTTTTTGATTTTTGAAATTTTTATGAAAAACACGAAAAATATGCAATGCATGAAATTTTTAGATCAAAGCAATGAATGCATGCAAGAATGCTATGAATGTCAAGATGAACACCAAGAACACTATGAATGTCATGATGAACATCAAGACACAATTTTGAAAAATTTTAATGCAAGGAAAACATGCAAGACACCAAACTTAGAATTCTTTAATGCTTAGACACTAAGAATTCAAGAATGCATATGAAAAACAATAAAAGACACAAAACAAAAAATCATCAATATCAAACAAGAAGACTTACCAAGAACAACTTGAAGATCATGAAGAACACCATGAATGCATGAAATTTTCGAAAAATGCAAGATGCACATGCAAATGACACCAAACTTATGATATGACTCAAGACTCAAACAAGAAACACAAAAATATTTTTGATTTTTATGGTTTTATGAATTTTTTTGTATTTTCTTTTAATTTTTTTTTCGAAAATCATTTTGAAAAAGAAAAATAAGGATTCCAAAATTTTTAATATGAATTCCAGGAAACTTGCCATGTTAGTCTAAAGCTCCAATCTGAGGGTTAGACATGGCTTAATAGCCAGTCAAGCTTTAGCAGAACTTTACATTCAGTAGCCAATTTGCTAAGAAAGATAAAGAAGCTCTTCTCTTGAGTCCAAAAGAATTGAGACATGGCTTTACAGCCAGTCAGGCTTCAACATGCTTCATGAAACACTAGAATTCATTCTTAAAAATTTTGAAGAAAAATATATTTTTGAAAACATTTTTATTTTAAAACCCTCTTTTTTTTTTTTGAAAACAAGTGAGAAAATTTTGAAATATTTTTGAAAAATTTTTGAAAAGAAAACAAAAAGAAAATTACCTAATCTGAGCAACAAGATGAACTGTCAGTTATCCAAACTCAAACAATCCCCGGCAACGGCGCCAAAAACTTGGTGCACGAAATTGTGATGTCCAGGCTCGAACAATCCCTGGCAACGTGAGCAACTTGGTACGCGTAATCGTGATTACACTTTAATTATGTAAAATTCATGGCTCTTTCTTTCCCTGGCAATGGCGCCAAGAACATGGTGCCAATACGTCACAACTTCGATACAACTAACCAGCAAGTGCACTGGGTCGTCCAAGTAATACCTTACGTGAGTAAGGGTCGAATCCCACGGAGATTGTTGGTATGAAGCAAGCTATGGTCACCTTGCAAATCTCAGTCAGGCAAATATAAATTGATAATGGTGTTTTCGAATAATAATTAATAAAATAGGGATAGAGGTACTTATGTAATTCATTGGTAGGAATTTCAGATAAGCGAATGGAGATGCTTTTCGTTCCTCTGAACCTCTGCTTTCCTGCTATCTTCATCCAATCAGTCTTACTCCTTTCCATGGCTGGCTTTATGCAAGGGCATCACCGTTGTCAGTGGCTACATCCCCTCCTCTCAGTGAATAATATGCTCACGCACCCTGTCACAGCACGGCTATTCATCTGTCGGTTCTCGATCATGCTGGAATAGGATTCACCCTCCTTTTGCGTCTGTCACTAACGCCCAGCACTCGCGAGTTTGAAGCTCGTCACAGTCATTCAATCGTTGAATCCTACTCGAAATACCACAGACAAGGTTTAGACTTTCCGGATTCTCTTGAATGCCGCCATCATTCTAGCTTACACCACGAAGATTCCGATTAAGAGATCTAAGAGATACTCATTCTAGCTTATTTCATGTAGAACGGAAGTGTTTGTCAGGCACGTGTTCATAGGGGAGAATGGTGATGAGCGTCACACATAATCATCACCTTCATCACGTTCTTGGGTGCGAATGGATATCTTAGAAGCGAAATAAGATGAATTGAATAGAAAACAGTAGTACTTTGCATTAATCTTTGAGGAACAGCAGAGCTCCACACCTTAATCTATGGAGTGTAGAAACTCTACCGTTAAAAATACATAAGTGAAAGGTCCAGGCATGGCCGAGATGGCCAACCCCCTAAAACGTGATCAATAGTCTCCTAAGATGAACAATGGATTAAAACTGAGACCAAAGATGGTCTAAAAGACTAGTAAAAGGTCCTATTTATAATAAACTAGCTACTAGGGTTTACATGAGTAAGTAATTGATGCATAAATCCACTTCCGGGGCCCACTTGGTGTATGTTTGGGCTGAGCTGAAGTGTAGCACGTGCAGAGGCCATTTGTGGAGTTGAACGCCAGTTTCTGTGCCATTTTGGGCGTTCAACTCTGGTTTTGGATCCTTTTCTGGCGCTGGACGCCAGATTTGGGTAGAAAGCTGGCGTTGAACGCCAGTTTACGTCGTCAATTCTTGGCCAAAGTATAGACTATTATATATTTCTGGAAAGCCCTAGATGGCTACTTTCCAACGCAATTAGAAGCGCGCCATTTCGAGTTCTGTAGCTCCAGAAAATCCACTTTGAGTGCAGGGAGGTCAGATTCCAACAGCATCAGCAGTCCTTTTTCAACCTCTGAATCTGATTTCTGCTCAAGTCCCTCAATTTCAGCCAGAAAATACCTGAAATCACAGAAAAACACCCAAACTCATAGTAAAGTCCAGAAATGTGAATTTAACACAAAATCTATTAAAAACATCCCTAAAAGTAACTAGATCTTACTAAAAACATACTAAAAACAATGTCAAAAAGCGTATAAATTATCCGCTCATCAGGTTCGCTGCAGCTGAACCATTCTTTAGTGGAAGCGCTGCTTTTAGTTCACCTATAGTGGAGTTTAGTACTATCAAGGATATGCTCTTGGTTGGGTGCAAAAATGAGCACACTCTTTATCAAAATTCAAATTATGATAGAATTACTGGAAATATGCTAAAATAGTAGATAAAACTATAAATTCTTTAGTATACAATTTCATTAAATTGATGTAACCTACTAACCTACTTCAAGTCTACACTTCTATATGCAAGTATATCAATATCAGTACATGAAAAAAGATTCTAAAAAAATAACAAACTTAAAATAATTACCTCAACCAAATCAAGTTTGAGCCTCTTGATAGGATCCAATGTTTCAAACCTTGATATTATTGAATGATTCCCTTTATATACTCATACATTAGAGAAGAAGTTCATAAGTCAAGAAAAAACTTCCTGTGAATTTCATATTGTCATAAATAGTAAACGAGGATGATCTTTCAAGTAGATATATATATATATATATATATATTCAAATTGGTATGTCGATTCTTAGTAGATCCATGAATATCCACCACCTAAGCATAAGTGCATACCTCTAAAACATATTGTCATTCATAAAGCGAAACAACAAAGCTGCAAGACCAACAATAATGAGCTAGTGCAATATAACCATTATGAAAAACAAACCAACATTGCTCAATTTAAGCAATTAAGAATTGTCTACTGTGAATAGCTAAACTAATAAAATCAAACTAATTCCAAACAATTATGATCCAAGACAATGACTTCAGCAATAACCTCGAGCATTGAAAAATGCTTAAAAGAATTTACCTGAATGGGAGTAGCAAAAAATAAACTCACGCTATTAAAAGTGCTCTACTGGTGTTGCACCCAATTACACCGGATCCCTGTTTACCTCTTCCGTTCATCTTTCTTTCACTCACCAATCATATAAATCTTCATCTCACATTCTTTTATATCATGGAGTAATAATAAGAAAAGAAAAAAGAAAAAAGAGAGTGGGAGTGGGAGTAGGCCACAAGTTATTGTAACTACTCTCATTGACTAAATATCTTTTTTTGACAGAATAATTGAATATATTACTATTTATTATACAATATGACATCATTTCTCCTACCAAACCAAACCATCAAAATATAATTTTTCATGTGAGAACAAACTAAAAATCAGGAAAGAGTACTATTTGTTATAGCAAATGATGTGATTTCACCCACCAAACCACCAAAATCTAGTTTTCCACATGAGAGTCCACTGAAAATCAGAGAAGAAAATCACTTTCCCTACCTAAACACAACGAATTCATTTTCTCTTTGAAGAAAAATTCAAAATGGGAGAAGAATCCACCTCAGTGAAGAATTCATGATGTTGCTAGTTATGTATAGATATATTGAAGAAGTAATTATAAACAAATACATTCGAGAACATATGAATGAGAAAAATTCTGTCTAAATGGAATTCAACATATAAACTACCATTAATGAAATAATAAAATGGATCTTGTAATGAAACTACAGATTGATACATGTATGACTAAAAAAATAATCCAGAACCCCCAAACATGCGGCAATTTAAAGATGAACGAAATTTAAAAACCTATCTTGAAATTAACACAAGCATTGAGAGAAAATCCTAACAACACCTCATCCACACCAGACCACTGAACGATGATGTCACGATAACAGTAGAGATTAGCTTATCTCAACTGTTTTGAATGACTTCTGACTAAAAAAGAAATGAATTTTTTAAATTAAAAGAAAATTGAAAAACTAAAAGAGAAAGGAGTAGGCCACAAGTTACCTAAGTACATCACATCTACTCTCCTTGACTCACATGCATAAATTGGCTCACCTACTCTATTTGAATAAAATTTCTTGATATTTTATCAATGAATCAATCAATCACTTTATAAAGAAAAGCACCAATATCAAAATTTATTCCAATATCAACAAATCATAACCAATATCAAGATTCAGCGATTCAGATAGGGATTAGAAGCATATACACAATTTTAAAATTCTTTCATTTTGAGCCATCTTCAATTTTACTTTAATAGTGTATCTTCCTATCTGAAAATCCTATTTTCAATCAAGACGGACAAGCTACAATGTTTTGTTAACATAAGAAAGCATTTAGTAAAAGCAATTTACATTGTGTTAGCTCCATATATTTTTCATTAGGTAGGATGTCATACTAATAAGCATAAAGTTCTTGAAATCATCAACCTAAACACTTTCTCAAAACCACACCCTTTCCCTTTTTTACCACATTTAAAGATAAACTAAATAACGCATCCTTTAAGTTTTGAACCAACTCAAGTCCATTCAAACCCCTTTTTGGCTCTTAAAACAAAAAAAATATATTTACTTTCAGCTTGCTAAAAATTTTAACATAATATATTATTTGAGTATGAATTTCATAGTTGAAATGTTAACTAAAGAATAACAAAAGCAGAAATCCAATGAAAGACCGTTTTAGAAATTTTATAGTAATTTGGATTTCAATATTTCTGGATAAAGAACCCATATGGAATACATAGATCAAGTAATGTTTCTATGGTATCAGTATTTTGCTTTCTATCGACCACAAAAAGTCATTTGTATTAATCATAACTTGTGATGAAACAGATATTAACAAACCTTAAGTAGTTGAATATATTAGAACAATATCTCCAAACATTGACTAAACCATATTTTCGAAGCCATTCTTCATAAAATTCATACACCCATCGGATATATCTGTGACCTATGCTAAGGTTAAGTAAATCATACTTTATGTCATCTATTAACTTGTATAACAAATATTCCCTTAGAATTCCTGAAAGATAAAATAACATTGCATTAGATAAAAAATATTTTAATTGAAGAAAATAGTTTAAGAATCAAACCCTAAACTTCCATTGATTTTGTAAGAATCATAAACCAGTTCTCCCTTCCTATCATTATGGTTTTTCAAGGGTCAATAGAATATGAAATTAAAAAGATGAAAGAGAATTAAATCTTCTAACAGATCAATTAACAAACTAAAGAATATGTATATTACCTGATCATCTAGAAGAAGTTTAAGAATTTGATTTCTGAACTGATAGCCACTGAAGAAACATCAATATTTTATCCTTTTTACCTTTATGGTCGACCGTGTAGAATATGAAAAATAGAGAATATTGTTTATGGGTTTGGAAAGGAAAGAAGGAGATAAATTTAAACTATTTGATGAAATTGGAAATGGTGGATATCAATAAAGAAGGTTTTGGAAACTTCGAAGAAGCTTGAATGGGAACTACAACCAAATAATGAGCAAACACCATTATCAAGCAGGGACAGTAGTGGTGGTGAGCTTCAGAATTCGATGAAGAAGAGTGAGAAGATTAGGTTAAGTTCCAGAAAAGAAAACAATTAAGTACCCTAGAAATAAGACGATGCGAAGTGGAAAAGAGGGTAGAGGCCAACAGAGTAGGGAGAACAAATGGTGGAAGGAGAAGAAATGGTGAGAGGTTACTGATACCAGAACCAAGCCTTTAAAAATGGCATGATGATGTGATTTGAGTGAGAAATCCGTGGTTGGACAACCCTTTTTTTCCACGATGACCCTAAACTCTAACCTAATTCCTTAGCTGTGCTGAACCCACATAGGGTGAAGCAACATGAACAGAAGATGGAGTGAAAAATATGGGATTAGAAACAAGAAAAAATTGTTCAAGCAAGTTAGGTAACCAAACCACCCCTGAACATTTGATTAGTCAACCTACGATGATCTAAGCACCGTCACCAAGTACACCATCTTCTTTATCCTCAGCTTTTGAAACAAGAAGCTAAAATAGGAGAGTTTGAATACACTACATCCTAACAAAGATTTACCGATAACACATAATAGAAAGAAAGAAACCAATGATGCAATTCCAAATTTAAAATAAAAAAAACAAATGGAGAAAACAAAACCAGAAGCATAGATTTATAGCATAACCCTAATCTAAACATCCATCCCAAGTAATGTTCAAAAAAGATTAGAATGCAGAACTCAAAGACACATGCAGAAGAATACCCAAGCTAGAAACACTAACAATTCAATTCTATAGTAGTCATATAACAAATAGAGACACACATTGAAAAGATAAGAATTCACAAGATTTTCATTTTTGATAGAATCGAACCGTAGCAACTAAAGCAGAACTCTCTTCGGATGGAACATTCAATTAGACTGTACCAACAGTGACTAATTTCAAATCAATTGTCACATTGCGTGATCGTCACGATCCCTAACAATCTGCAACTGCAATTCTTCCATAACTCCTGCATCATCCGACGACATAATCGAAGAAGAATTTTCCAAAAAAAAAAGAGAAAATTCTACATCAGTTATGGCTCCACGAGATTTCTTTGTGTTATAGATATATCAATTAATATGTTTGGCTCAGTTACATAATGCACGAAAATCTGTCTCTCAACAAATTTCTCTCGGCAAGTATATCAAATTCTCCTCAAGTAAAATCTCACAATAGAGTGAGGTCGAATCCCACAGGGATTAATTGGTTGATCAACTTTAATTAGAGGAGTGTTCTAGTTGAACTGAACCAAAGTTGAATTGAGAATTGCAGAAAATTAAATGGCGGAAAACTTAAATGGCAAGAAATGTAAATAACAGAATGTAAAAGGCAGAAATCAAATTGTAGAAAGTAGATTACAGGAAATTAAATTGCAGCAACTTAAAAGGGATTGGGGATTATTCAGCATAAATGTAAACAGCAGAAAATTAAAGAAAGGGAAGATCAGAATGGGGAATTCATTGGGCTTAGGAGATATTGCATTCTCCGGATCAAATCATTTTCATCTCTTCCTCAATCAATGCATTCATTGATCTTCTTGGCAATCTCAGGTGATTGGATCCCAGTGTCTTGGCTCACCAATCTCTCTAAGCTTGAACAATTGCCCAATGTCTTGATTTAATTGCTCATGGGAAGAGATGAAGTTTGGTCACTGATTATACCACACACTTTCATAGATCAAAGTATTGGTAGGGTTACATGTCACTATATCCATCCAACCCCTAAAATAATCCGATGTGAGAAAGCATTTCTAGCATGATTTCCTTATTCCTCTCTCAAGGTTCAGAGGAAATCCAATTATGAACAATTTTTTTGTTAAGACAATTGTTCAATTGAATGAATATTGAAAGCTTTCTAGCAAAATCAAGAGAAAAAATAGAAGAAGAATGAAAACTATTATCAATCCATTGAATTACAACAGAGCTCCCTAACCCAATGAAGAGGGGTTTAGTTGTTCATAGCTCTGGGAATGGAAATTGAAATTGAAAAGTGCATTCAAAGTAACTGAATTACAGAGAAAGTAAATTACAGAGTATTTCTAATTCTGGATCCCCAAATCCTAATCTCCTTTCTAACTTAAACTCTTTGCTATTTATACACTTTCTTCAATTGGTCTTCAAGTCTTTGGATTGGGCTTTTGGCATTTGTTGAAGCAAGTTAGAGTGGCTCTCAACGATGTTGAAGAGGGACATTTGGCAACTAACGTTCATACTTTGGACGGGTGCCTAATTATAACAGAATTGGCAGAGTTGGTATCAACATTGGTGATCAACGTTTACAGGAAAACATTGGGTCAAACGCTTTTTAAAAGAAAAGGAATTCTGGGCTTTGCCAGCAACGTTTAACTCAACGTTGGTGCACCAACATTTTCCTGGTGGCACGTACGCGTCGCCCACGCGTACACGTGGATGGTCATTTTTGCATTCCACGCGTGCGCGTAGCTCAAGCATACGCGTCAAACTGCTAAAATTTGCACTCATGCGTACACTTCATTGCAAATTTTCCCAACTCCAGAAATAAAAAATTATCGCAGACGTTGGACTTAACATTGGTTCACCAATGTTCCCTCCAACGTTGGCCTGCTCACGCGTACGCGTCACCCACACGTGCACGTCGCTGCTAATTTCTCCAACTCCATATTTGAACTTTTTATTGCAGGCGTTGGAGGTAACGTTGGTTTGGCATCGTTCCCTCTAACCTTCACTTTGTCACGCGTGTGCATCACCCACGTGTATGCGTGGAGTATCAATTACCACAGTTTCCGCGTGCGTGTCGCCTACACGTGCGTGTCGCAACCAATTCTTCCAACTCCAGAAACCAAAATTTATCAAAGACGTTGGAGGTAACGTTGGTTTACCAACGTTCTTTCCAACGTTGGCACCAGTACTTGCAAAACGTTGCAATTCACCCTTTTCCTCCAACGTTGGAGGCAACGTTGGTGTGCCAACTTTGGCCACCAACGTTGCTTCCTCTTCTCCTCTCCATGGCCCTTTTAGTTGCTTGCTTGCTTGCCTTTCTTCATCTTCCTTCTATGGCCTTTTGTTGCTTGCTTCTCTTTACCTATCATCAATCAACATATACATCAAACCTTTGCTAGATTCACAAGAGTCTGCATCATTCATAATAAATAAGTAGCTATAGCATAAATCTTATGAAAATGGATCAATTTAACCCTGTTTGAATGAATCAAGGTGTGTATAAAACTTCCATCCAAATACTTACTTATTGCTCAAGAAAGTGCATAAAACCTACTACAAACAAAAGAAAAAGGCTAGTGAAACTAGCCTAAGATGCCTTGGCGTCATTACACTACGTTAAAATTCAAAACTAATCAATTTTTACAAGTTTCACTTGTATGCGTTTTAGAGTATCATAGGTTTTATTATGAAATAAAAAATATTTTATTTTTGAATTGTGTAAAGATAGAAATATTTACGTTATGTTTATTATGATGAGGGTATTTTAATAGGCTAGTCAATAAAATTAATTTACACGTATTTTACTCACAAGGCCACAAATATTACTCTAAAAATTACTTTTAGCGGTCATTTATTTTATTTTTAACGAAAATAAAAATAGCCACTAATACATTTACAGACAATTAGACATTAGCCGTCTTATGCTTTATCACTAAAAAGTTTTAGTGACAATTACGCAATTTTCAGTAAAGACCTTTTTAATGGCTGCTAAAAGTTATAACTTTTTACGACAATTATACCATTGTCGATAAAGACCATTTTAATAGCCACTAAAAGTTATAACTTTTTGCAACCATTTTCTCAGAAATTTATATGGCCAGTAAAAATAATTCTAAGATTATAATGTTATTCATTTTTAGTTGCCATTGTTATTGCTGCTAAAACCTTAAGTCATTTTTTTAATTATATTATACTCATTTTATTAGAGCTAACAAGCTATTTTTTTTCGAAAATCTCATTTTTTTTAGAACAATTATTATTATTTGTAAATAACATAAATATACTAAAATTAATTACTACAAAATAAAATATTTCATTAAACACAATATCCATTACAAGTCTATATATACCATTTAGCTAGGAAGTAGGTTTTAATGTAATCCAAGTCTTAAGCATCAAATATGGAAAATTGAAATAGCAACATCTAATAAAATATATCTTAAAATGAGTTGTTGGTGATCAACACTTGGATTCCTATAGTTAAGAAACCAGATCATATGCATCTGGCTTTCCCTTGGTAGTTTTGTCAAAGAAAAAAGAATAGAATGAAGTGATGGTCAATACAAAGGATGCCATGTAAGCTTTTATCCTAAGATTACTTGAGTGTTCCCATGCCTTTGCAAACAACATAACAACACAGACGATGAAGCTCAGAACACTATAGAGAAATGTTTTGAGCAAGTTCCACTCACCAAATAAAGTGTTAAAGGCAGAAGTCATAGCATAACAGAGTAGTCCAATCACAGCTGAAGCAATACCCACAAATCTCCATAGCATAATGTTTCTCCTCTTTTTTATTTGGCTCTGAACTACTTCCCAAATTTCTTCTTATGCTTCTTAGCCTACAATTAAAATTAAAACCCAAACATTCCACTACAACAAATATGGGTTTTGGCAACGCCAAATTTTGTAACATCTTAAAACCGTTCTCTTAGATAGTTTTAGACAACGGTTTTTTTTAGTGTTACCAATGAATTCAATTTTTCATTATTTTATAGCAACAAACTAAAACCGTTCTCTTTGACTATTTTAAAGAACGGTTTTATAACCGTTACCAAGATTTGTTTTTAGGCAACGGTTTTTTATTGTTGTTTAAATAATTGTACAAAAGAAATGCATAAAAACCGTTGTCAAAATGCTACACTTTAAAACCATTCTATTAGATAGTCTTAGACAACGATTTTTACAGTGTTGCTGTTGAAGTTCAATTTTTCATTACGTTATAGCAATAAAAAAAACCGTTCTCTTTGACTATTTTAAAGAACGGTTTTATAACTATTACAACAATTTTTTTTCAAACAATAATTTACTAATATTCTTTAAATAATTATCCAAATTAAAAGATACATATAAAAATAATTATAAATAATCATATAAATTTAAACAATTTTTTCTATAAATACTATAATTTATAGAATACTCAAAAATTATTGTTATAAATATATAACAAATATTATTTTTGAAAATAACAAAATTAAAATAAATTTATAATAAATATTATATATTTTTGTTATAAATATATAAAAAATATTATTTTAAAAAATAAATTTATAATAAATTAAAAAATTAAAATTAAAATAAATTTATAATAAATATTATATATTTTTATTATAAATATATAACAAATATTGTTTTAAAAAAAATAAAATTAAAATAAATTTATAATAAATATTATATATTTTTTGTTTAAACTCCCTCTAAATCCTAACATAACCAAACTTGGAGAAACTCTCTTTACTAAAAATAATTAAATATATATTTAATCTAAAGTAATTAGGAGTGATATGTAATTTTTTATAATAATTAAAATTTAAATTAATTATAATTTTTATATAATATTTATTATAATTGAATATTTGGTATATTTAAAATTATAATTTTGTTAATTAAAAAATAAAAAAGAACTATATAATTTAATTTAAATAACTTATATTATGAATAATTTATGACTTAATTTGAGTTTTTTATTTTTAGAAAATAATCTATTAAGAATGATTAAATTAATTTTTATAAATATTTTGAGATTAAGTTAATTAATATTTTTGTATAATTTTATTATAATTAATTATTTTATATAATTTAAAATTAAAATTTTTATAATAAAAAATTATATAATTTAATTTAAATAATTGATATTTTGAATTTAAACGTTAATTAGTAAATCATAATTAATATGTTTATTTATAATTTAAATTAAAAATAATTATTTTTATTCAATAATATATTAATAAATAATATTTTTAAATAATTATAAATAAAATATATTTAATTTTAAAATTATTATTCTATTCAATAATTTTATTAAAATATCTATTTTATCTATATTATTTTATAAAAATTTAAATAATATTCATATTATATTGTTTTATAAATTATATTATTTCATAAATTATATTTTAAATATTTTATCTATATTGTTTTATGAAAATTTAAATGCTAAATTTTCAAATTAAATAAAAAATTCTAGTTTCCAAATTGAAAAACCTAACTTTAGAACTCCACCCCTCCTGAGAAAAGAGAAACACAGAGAGAAGAGAGAAACCTAAACCCCGCGATGAAGAAGAAGGGAAGGAGAGGGAGAAGAGCACGCCGGCGTCGCGCCTCACCGCCGTGGAGCCCATCACACGCTTCGCCGCCGTCATGTCACCGTCAATCTGGCCGTGCAAGGGGGAGAGCTGCCGCTGCGGGAAACGCGATGGTGGAGAGGACGCCGCCAGCTCTGTCGCACCTGGTCGCTGTCGAGTGATGACAAGTCATCATATGCTAGCTTTGCAAGCATTTTTCACTTGTTTCATTAGGTTTTATGCACTTTCTTGAGTTACAAGTAAGTCATTTGAGTAGAAATTCATGTGTACTTGGATTCAATCAACCATGAGTAAATTGATGCATTTTCATGAGGTTTTATGCTATAATTGCTTATATGTCAAGGATAAGAAGAAGTCTCATGATTTTAGCTTAGCTTTGATGCATTTGTTTCGTTGATGATAGGTGGAAAGGAAGCTAAAGAAAGGAAAGGCAAAGAGGCAACTAGAAGGCCATGAAAGGAAGCAAAGGGAAGCAACGTTGGAGCCAAAGTAGGTGCTCCAACATTGCTGGAAACGTTGCTCCCCACAGCCTGAAGGGGTATACTTCTAACAAGAATAACTTGAGCTACAAAGCTCCAAATGAGGTGATTCCATAAGCATTGGAAAGTAAGAATTGAGAGCTTTCCAAGCATATATGGCACTACATGGTGGACACAAAAATTGAGGGAGAAAACTGCCCCAAAAAGTGCATAAACAAACATGGCACCAACTTGTAGTAAGGCCAGCTGACCTCTGCACCTTCGACGGAGTATAACTCGAGCTGTGGAGCTCCAAATGATGCGCTTCTAACGGCATTGGAAAGTAGACATTCAGGGCTTTCCAAAAATATATAATAGTATGGGGTGCACAGCACGTTTGAGCTTCCGAATCTGGCAATGTTCTCAACGTTTGCGCCAACATTTGCCTCAAACTTGAGGTCAAACGTTGGCTCAACAATTAACCCAGGAGAAGCCAACGTTTGCGCCAACGTTTGCCTCAAACTTGAGGTCAAATGTTAGCTAAAAACAAGCCCTAGAGAAGCCAAAGTTTGTGCCAACGTTTGCCTCAAACTCGAGCTCAAACGTTGGTTCAACAACAAGCCCTGGAGAAGCCAAAGTTTGCGCCAACGTTTGCCTCAAACTTGAGGTTAAACGTTGGCTCAAAAACTAACCCTGGAGGAAGCAAAGTTTGCGCCAACATTTGCCTCAAACTTGAGGTCAAACGTTGGCTCACAAATACACCAGGGGGACTTAACATTTGCGCCAACGTTTGCCTCAAATTTGAGGCCAAACGTTGGCACAATTACACAATCAGGGGGACTTAACATTTGCGCCAACATTTTCCTCAAACTTGAGGTCAAACGTTGGCTGCAAAATGGCCTTGGAGGGAGCATGTTTGAGCTCACGTTTGACCTCAAACCTGAACTCAAACATGAGTGACAGATAATTACCGTTCTGCATAATTTTAACAATCCAACGTTTGAGTTAAAGTTTGCCTCAAACTTTGACTCAAACTTAAAGGCTCCAGAGTCCAAATTGCAAACGGATTTTTTCTCAAGTCCATGAGCAACCAACTGAGGCTATCTTCAATCCAATTCCATCAAGGCCAAGGCCCAAATTCAAGGCTTCAAGACCATTAGAAGAAAGTGTATAAATAGAAGTTAGTTTGATTTAGAATAGGACATCAACTTTTACTTTTGAATTTTTCACTTCTGTTAGAAATTGGAATTGTAATTTGGAGAACTTTGATCTTGGATCTGGGAGGAGAATTGAATTCTCTTCCTCTTTAGATTTCTTGTTTTCTTTACTGCAAAGCTTTACTTTAGTTTTGGTTGTTGAAAATTGAGGAAATTTTGTCTCAATCTCACCTTAAGATCTCTCTTTGTTTCTTTCACTGCACCATTGGAGAATTGAGATTTAAAATTGATTTCTGAATTGGATCAAGGAAGGTAGTGAGATCTAGACTTAGTTTTCTTGTCTCTTGACCCCTGAGATCTGGAATTTCCTTTCTGTTCATCTGCTAAGGCTTTTTCAAGCCAATTTACTTTCTTGTTTGAGATCTACTTCAATTCAATTCATCTTTTACTTTCTTGATTGTTACAATTTACTTTTCTCTTGTTTAATTTCTGCAATCCCAATTCCCAATTTCTTTTACAATTCAAGCAATTTACATTTCTTGCACTTTAAGCTTCAGTCATTTACATTTCTTGCAATCTAAGTTTCTGCAATTTATATTTCTTGCACTTTAAAATTCAGCTTCTTTAATTTCTCTACACTTTAAATTCTTGTCAATTATCCCTCTCCCTTTAAATTTCATGCAATTTAGTTTCTGTTGGATACAAATCACTCAACTCAACTCTTGTTCGCTTGACTAAATCAACCACTAAACCAAAATTGCTCAATCCTTCAATCCTTGTGGGATCGACCTCACTCACGTGAGTTATTATTACTTGATGCAACCCGGTACATTTGCCGGTGAGTTTTGTGTTGGATCGTTTTCCACACATCAAGTTTTTGGCGCCGTTGCCAGGGATTGATTAGATTGACAATGATTAAGTAAGGTGGTGGTCTAGATTAAGCATTTTTTCTTTTTCTTTTTACTAAGCATACTAACTGTTTGAATTTTTGTTTAAGCTAACACTAACTTCACTCTAGCAATAGAGTGTTTAATTTTGGTTCCTGGTTCTGTGTTTATGTCAGGAGGAAGAAGCGATGAATCCACACCTTTTGATCCTAAAACACTTTGGAGGTTGAGAAGAGAACCAAGAAATGGAGGAAAATCCAACAAATCCACAAGTTGGAGTGGCCAACGACAATGGTCAGCCCCAAAGGAGAGTATTGGCTTCATATACATTTGCTAATCCAAGGCATTGTGGGAGTAGCATCCTTACCCCAAATATCGATACAAATAACTTTGAATTAAAGCCCCAACTCATCACCTTGGTGCAGAACAACTGTTCTTATGGAGGAGGCCCCTTGGAAGATCCAAACCAGCACCTATCCACCTTCCTGAGGATATGTGACACAGTGAAGACCAATGGTGTGCATCCTGCCAGTTACAAATTGTTGCTGTTTCCATTTTCCCTGAGGGACAAAGCTACTCAATGGTTGGAGTCATTTCCAAGAGAAAGCATCAACAATTGGGAGGATCTAGTGAGCAAGTTCTTAGCCAAGTTTTATCCTCCTCAAAGGATCATCAGGCTCAAAACAGAGATCCAAACATTTACTCAGATGGATGGAGAGTCATTGTATGAAGCATGGGAGAGATACAAAGCTTTACTCAGGAAGTTTCCACCAGAGATGTTTAATGAATGGGATAAACTCCAAAACTTCTATCAAGGACTGACATTAAAATCTCAAGAGGCTCTGGATCACTCAGCTGGAGGCTCTTTGCAACTCATGAAAACTGCAGAGGAGGCCCAAAATCTCATTGATATAGTGGCAAACAATCAATACTTCTTTGCTCATCAAAGACAACGCCAACCATCACAAAGAAAAGGAGTACTAGAATTGGAAGGAGTGGACACCATCCTAGCTCAAAACAAGATAATGCAGCAGCAGATTCAACAACAATTTGAGCAGATGGCTAAAAAGATTGATAGCCTCCAAGTTGCAGCAGTAAATACAAGCCAACCATAAACTCCTTGGGGGCAGAATGAAGAAAATCAAGAGGATCAACAGCAAGAGCAAATTCAATATGGGCACAACCAAGGTTTTGGATCAAGTGAAGTTTATGGTGACACTTACAACCCCTCCTGGAAGAATCACCCCAACTTCAAATGGGGAGACAATCACACTTAGACTCAACAGCCATGGCAAAGGAATTCAACCCAAAACAGTTGGAAAAATACAAACCACAACAACCAGCAAAACACTAACCACAATCCATATAGAAAACCCCAAAACAACCACCCAAATTCCAACTATTATCCATCCAATAATTCAGTCACTAACCAAAACAACCATCATCCACATTCTACCCACAAAATAACCCCACAAATAGTTCAAACAACTTCCAGCAACAACCATCTCACTTTACACAACCACAACCAAATCCAGACTCCCAAAGAATCTCTAGTCTAGAGATAATGATGGAGAAACTCATGAAAAATCAAGAGATGGCAAGACAAGATCAGGAAGTAGCACGAAAGGATCAAGCAACAAGTAAAAACCAAGAGACTTCAATCAAAAACTAAGAAGCTTCAATCAGAAATCTTGAGAGGCATATGGAACAAATGGCTAAACGAATCGCAGAAATTGGTGAGAAGCAATCAAGTGCATCCCCTAGTGCCACTCAAGACCACCCAAGGGACAAAGGAAAAGCTACAAAGTGGGAGGAGTGCAAAGCAATCATAGTGGGAAGTGAGAAGACTAGGGAGAAGGAAGCCATCAATCAAGAAGAACACAACAGAGAAGTTCCACAAGAAGAGACAGAAGAGAGGAGTGAAGAGGAGAGAAAGACCAAGACTGCAAAAAGCTCAAAGAGAGATAAGAACATCCTTGAAATACAGCTACAAGAGAAGAAGGAAGGGGTGAAGCCAGATGTCCCAAACTTCCGTACCCTCAGAGGTTCAAAAAAGAAAACGAGGATAAGCAATACTCAAAGTTCCTGGACATATTCAAGACACTCAGCATCAATATTCCTTTCTTAGAAGCACTTGAACAGATGCCATTATATGCCAAATTTATGAAAGAAGTGCTGATGAGCGGATAATTTATACGCTTTTTGGCATTGTTTTTAGTATGTTTTTAGTAGGATCTAGTTACTTTTAGGGATGTTTTTATTAGTTTTTATGTTAAATTCACATTTCTGGACTTTACTATGAGTTTGTGTGTTTTTCTGTGATTTCAGGTATTTTCTCGCTGAAATTGAGGGACTTGAGCAAAAATCATATTCAGAGGTTGAAGAAGGACTGCTGATGCTGTTGGATTCTGACCTCCCTGCACTCAAAGTGGATTTTCTGGAGCTACAGAACTAAAAATGGCGCGCTTCCAATTGCGTTGAAAAGTAGACATCCAGGGCTTTCCACCAATATATAATAGTCCATACTTTGGCCGAGTTTAGACGACGCAAAAGGGCTATGAACGCCAGTTCTACACTGCAGTCTGGAGTTAAACGCCAGAAACACGTCACGAACCAGAGTTGAACGCCAAAAACACGTTACAACTTGGCGTTCAACTCCAGAAGAAGCCTCTGCACGTGTAAACTTCAAGCTCAGCCCAAGCACACACCAAGTGGGCCCCGGAAGTGGATTTATGCGTTAATTACTTACTTCTATAAACCCTAGTAACTAGTTTAGTATAAATAGGACTTTTTACTATTGTATTAGACATCTTATGATTTTTAGTTCATCTTTGAATCATATTGATCACGTTTGGGGGCTGGCCTCTCGGCCATGCCTGAACCTTCATCACTTATGTATTTTCAACGGTAGAGTTTCTACACTCCATAGATTAAGGTGTGGAGCTCTGCTGTTCCTCATGAATTAATGCAAAGTACTACTGATTTTTATTCAATTCAACTTATTCCGCTTCTAAGATATTCATTCGTACTCCAACATGAATGTGATGAACGTGACAATCATCATCATTCCCCCACGAACGCGTGCCTGACCATCACTTTCGTTCCACCTTAGATTGAATGAATATCTCTTGGATCTCTTAATCAGAATCTTCGTGGTGTAAGCTAGATTGATGGCGGCATTCATGAGAGTCCGGAAAGTCTAAACCTTGTCTGTGGTATTCCGAGTAAGATTCAGGGATTGAATGACTATGACGAACTTTAAACTCGCGAGTGCTGGGCATAGTGACAGACACAAAAGGAGGGTGAATCCTATTCCAGTATGATCGAGAACCTCAGATGATTAGCCGTGCTGTGACAGAGCATTTGGACCTTTTTCACAAGAGGATGGGATGTAACCATTGACAACGGTGATGCCCTTACATAAAGCTTGCCATGGAAAGGAGTAGGACTGATTGGATGAAGACAATAGGAATGCAGAAGTTCAGAAGAACGAAAGTATCTCTATACGCTTATCTGAAATTCCCACCAATGAATTACATAAGTGTTTCTATCTTTACTTTCTATTTTTATTATTTATTTTCGAAAACTCCATAACCATTTGATATCCGCCTGACTGAGATTTACAAGGTGACCATAGCTTGCTTCATACCGACAATCTCCGTGGGATCGACCCTTACTCACGTAAGGTTTTATTACTTGGACGACCCAGTGCACTTGCTGGTTAGTTTTATCGAAGTTGTGACAAATCATAAATTAAGATTAGAGCACCAAGTTTTTGGAGCCATTACCAGGGATCACAATTTCGTGCACCAAGTTTTTCGCGCCGTTGCCGGGGATTGTTTTTAGTTTGGACAACTGACGGTTCATCTTGTTGCTCAGATTAGGTAATTTTCTTTTCAAAAAGTTTTCAAAAATCTTTCAAAAATTTCTCCTTTATTTTTAAAAAAAAAAATTTTTTATTTATGTTCTTCAGAATTTTTAAGAATGAATTCTAGTGTTTCATGAAGCATGTTGAAGCCTGGCTGGCTGTAAAGCCATGTCTAAATCCTTTTGGACTGAGGCTTCCAAACCATCTTCATAGAGGCAAGTTAATTTGATAATTAATGAGTAGTATATCTGAGTTACGTGCTGAAGCTTGGCTGGCCATTGGCCATGTCTAGTATTTTGGACCGGAGCTTTCACTGAAAGCTTGGCTGGCTAGTGAGCCATGTCTAATTCCTGGACTGAAGCTTTAGACTAAGAATGCAAGATTCCTAGAATTCATATTAAAAATTTTGGAATCCTTATTTTTCTTTTTCAAATTAATTTTCAAAAAATACCGAAAAAAAAATTAGAAAATCATAAAAACCAAAAATATTTTGTGTTTCTTGTTTGAGTCTTGAGTCAAATTTTAAGTTTGGTGTCAATTGCATGTTCATCTTGTATTTTTCGAAAAAATCATGCATTCATAGTGTTCTTCATGATCTTTAAGTTGTTCTTGGTAAGTCTTCTTATTTGATCTTGATGTTTTTTTTTGTTTTGTGTCTTTTCTTGTTTTTCATGTGCATTTTTTTCCTTCATAGTGTCTGAACATGAAAGATTTCTAAGTTTGGTGTCTTGCATGTTTTCTTTGCATTGAAAATTTTTCAAAAATATGTTCTTGATGTTCATCATGACCTTCAAAGTGTTCTTGGTGTTCATCTTGACATTCATAGCATTCTTGCATGCATCATGTGTTTTGATTCATAATTTTCATGTTGTGAGTCATTTTTTTTGTTTTTCTCTTTCATCATTAAAAATTCAAAAAATAAAAAAAATATCTTTCCTTTTTTCTCTCATAAAATTCAAAAATTTGAGTTGACTTTTTCAAAAATTTTTAAAAATTTAGTTGTTTCTTATGAGTCAAATCAAATTTTCAATTTAAAAATCTTATCTTTTTCAAAATCTTTTTCAAAAATCAAATCTTTTTCATTTTTCTTATTTTTCGAAAATTTTAAAAAAATATTTTTCAAAAATATTTTTCTTAATTTTATATCATATTTTCGAAAATATCTTCAACAATTAATGTTTTGATTCAAAAATTTCAAGTTTGTTACTTACTTGTTAAGAAAGATTCAAACTTTAAGTTCTAGAATCATATCTTGTGATTTCTTGTGAGTCAAGTCATTAATTATGATTTTAAAAATCAAATATTTTTCAAAACTAATTCTAATCATATCTTCCTATCATATCTTTTTTTTAAAATCTTATCTTTTTCAAAAATTTGATTTTCAAATATCTTTTCTAACTTCTTATCTTCTTATCTTTTCAAAATTGATTTTCAAGTCTTTTTCAACTAACTAATTGACTTTTTGTTTGTTTCTTATCTTTTTCAAAACTACCTAACTAACTCTCTCTCTCTAATTTTCGAAAATCTCTTCCCTCTTTTTCAAAAATTCTTTTTAATTAACTAATTGTTACAATTTTTAATTTTAATTTGATTTCATTCCTAATTTTCGAAAATCACTAACCCCTTTTCAAAATTTTATTTTCAAAAATCCTCCTTCTCTCTCATCTCCTTCTATTTATTTATTCATCTACTAACACTTCATCTCACCCAAATTCGAACTCCCTCTGCCATCTGTGTTCGAATTTTCTCTTCTCCCTTCTTTACATTACATTCTTTTCTTCTTCTACTCACACAGGGGAACCTCTATACCTGTGTAAAAAGGATCCCTATTATTATTATTTTTCTGTTCCCTCTTTTTCATATGAGCAGGAGCAAGGATAAGAACATTCTTGTTGAAGCAGACCCTGAACCTGAAAGGACTCTGAAGAGGAAACTAAGAGAAGCTAAAATACAACAATCCAGAGATAACCTTACAGAAATTTTCGAACAGGAAGAGGAGATGGCAGCCAAAAATAATAATAATGCAAGGAGGATGCTTGGTGACTTTACTGCACCTAATTCCAATTTACATGGAAGAAGCATCTCCATCCCTACCATTGGAACAAACAATTTTGAGCTGAAACCTCAATTAGTTTCTCTAATGCAACAAAACTGCAAGTTTCATGGACTTCCATCTGAAGATCCTTTTCAGTTCTTAACTGAATTCTTGCAGATATGAGTGGTATGCGAAATTGTTACTCAGGTTGTGAATTATTGTTCGAAATTGATTCCCTGGCGATGGCACCAAAAAAATGGATACATAGAACCATGGTCTAAACATATCTTCACAACTTCGCATAACTAACCAGCAAGTGCACTGGGTCGTCCAAGTAATAAACCTTACGTGAGTAAGGGTCGATCCCACGGAGATTGTTGGTATGAAGCAAGCTATGGTCACCTTGTAAATCTCAGTCAGGCGGATATAAAATAGTTATGGAGTTTTTGAAATTAATACTAAAATAAGGATAGAAATACTTATGTAAATCATTGGTGAGAATTTCAGATAAGCGTATGGAGATGCATTCATTCCTCTGAACATCTGCTTTCCTGCTGCCTTCATCCAATCAGTCTTACTCCTTTCTATGGCTGGCTTTGTGTAAGGATGTCACCGGTGCCAATGGCTACTTTCAATCCTCTAGGGAAAATGGTACAAATGCTCTGTCACAGCACGGCTAATCGTCTGGAGGCATTACCCTTGTCGTTGGTTGCATCCTATTCCTCTCTGTGAAAATGGTCCGATGCGCTGTCACTGCATGGCTAATCATCTTGGAGGTTCTCGATCATACTGGAATAGAATTTACTATCCTTTTGCGTCTGTCACTACGCCCAGCACTCGCGAGTTTGGAGTTCGTCACAGTCATTCAATCCCAGAGTCCAACTCGGAATACCACGGACAAGGTTTAGACTTTCCGGACTCTCATGAATGCCGCCATCAATCTAGTTGATACCACGAAGATTCTGATTAAGAGATCTAAGAGATACTCATTCAATCTAATGTAGAATGGAAGTGGTTGTCAGGCACGCGTTCATAGGGAATGATGATGATTGTCACGTTCATCACATTCAGGTTGAAGTGTGAATGAATATCTTAGAGGCGAAATAAGATGAATTGAATAGAAAACAGTAGTACTTTGCATTAATCTTTGAGGAACAGCAGAGCTCCACACCTTAATCTATGGAGTGCAGAAACTCTACCATTGAAAATACATAAGTGATAATGGAGTTCAACGGTGTCAGCCCCAGAGGGGAACCGGAATAACCAAGACTATGAATACAATGATAAAAATTTCTATTTATAATAAACTAGTCACTAGGGTTTACAGAAGTAAGTAATTGATGCATAAATCCACTTCTGGGGCCCACTTGGTGTGTGCTTGGGCTGAGCTTGAAGTATACACGTGAAGATGTCATTCTTGGAGTTGAACTCCAGCTTTTGTGCCAGTTTGGGCATTGAACTCCACTTTGCAACTTGTTTCTGGCGCTGGACGCCAGAATTGGGCAGAGAGCTGGCGTTGAACGCCAGTTTGCGTCATTTAAACTTAGGCGAAGTATGGACTATTATATATTTCTGGAAAGCCCTGGATGTCTACTTTCCAATGCAATTGGAAGCGCTCCATTTGGAGTTCTGTAGCTCCCGAAAATCCATTTTGAGTGCAGGGAGATCAGAATCCAACAGCATCAGCAGTCCTTCTTCAACCTCTGAATCTGATTTTTGCTCAAGTCCCTCAATTTCAGCCAGAAAATACCTGAAATCACAGAAAAACACACAAATTCATAGTAAAGTCCAGAAATGTGAATTTAACATAAAAACTAATGAAAACATCCCTAAAAGTAACTAGATTCTACTAAAAACATACTAAAAATAACGCCAAAAAGCGTATAAATTATCCGCTCATCACAACACCAAACTTAAATTGTTGCTTGTCCCCAAGTAACTGAAAATCAAATAGGATAAAAAGAAGAGAATATACTATAAATTCCAAACTATCAATGAAACATAGCTCCAATCAAATGAGCGGGACTTATAGCTTTTTGCCTCTTGAATAGTTCTGGCATCTCACTTTATCCATTGAGGTTCAGAATGATTGGCATCTATAGGAACTCAGAGTTCAAATAGTGTTATTGATTCTCCTAGTTCAGTATGATGATTCTTGAACACAGCTATTTTATGAGTCTTGGCCGTGGCCCTAAGCACTTTGTTTTCCAGTATTACCACCGGATACATAAATGCCACAGACACATAATTGGGTGAACCTTTTCAGATTGTTACTCAGCTTTGCTAAAGTCCCCAATTAGAGGTGTCCAGGGTTCTTAAGCACACTCTTTTTTTTTCTTTGGACCTTGACTTTAACCGCTCAGTCTCAAGTTTTCACTTGACACCTACACGCCACAAGCACATGGTTAGGGACAACTTGGTTTAGCCGCTTAGACCAGGATTTTATTCCTGTAGGCCCTCCTATCCACTGATGCTCAAAGCCTTGGGATCCTCTTTATTTACCCTTGCCTTTTGGTTTTAAGGGTTATTGGCTTTTTTCTGCTTGCTTTTTCTTTCTATTTTTTTTCTTTTTTTTTTCTGCATGATTTGTTCTTTGCTGCTTTTTCTTGCTTCAAGAATCATTTTTATGATTTTTCAGATTATCAAATAACATGTCTCCTT
The DNA here is from genome assembly GCF_003086295.3 of Arachis hypogaea. NCBI lineage: Eukaryota > Viridiplantae > Streptophyta > Magnoliopsida > Fabales > Fabaceae > Arachis > Arachis hypogaea. Next base: position 103,029,453 of record NC_092050.1, read on the forward strand.
GTCATCATTCTTTCAAGAGCCAACATATTTAACATTCTTAAACAACAACTTCAAAAGACATATGCACTGTTTAAGCATACATTCAGAAAACAAGAAGCATTGTCACCACATCAATATAATTAAACTAAGTTCAAGGATAAATTCAAAACTCATGTACTTCTTGTTCTTTTGAATTAAAACATTTTTTATTTAAGAGAGGTGATGGATTCATAGGACATTCATAACTTTAAGACAAAGTTACTAACTACTAATGATCATGTAATGAAGACACAAACATAGATAAGCACTTAACATAGAGAAAACGAAAAACAGAGAAAGTAAGAACAAGGAATAAGTCCACCTTAGTGATGGTGGCGTTTCCTTCTTGAGGAACCAATGATGTCCTTGAGCTCTTCTATGTCTCTTCCTTGTCTTTGTTGCTCCTCCCTCATTGCTTTTTGATCTTCTCTTATTTCATGAAGGATGATGGAATGCTCTTGATGTTCCACCCTTAGTTGTCCCATGTTGGAACTTAATTCTCCTAGGGAGGTGTTGATTTGCTCCCAATAGTTTTGTGGAGGAAAATGCATATGAGGCATCTCTGGGATCTCATGGTGATGAGCTTCATGCGCCTCTTGAGCTCCATGAATGGGCTCTCTTGCTTGCTCCATCTTTTTCTTAGTGATGGGCTTCTCTTCCTCAATGTGAATGTCTCCTTCTATGGAAGCTCCAGCTGAGTAACATAGATGGCAGATAAGATGAGGAAAAGCTAGCCTTGCCCCAGGAGAGGGCTTTTTGGCTATTTTGTAGAGTTCAAGGGAGATGACTTCATGAACCTCTACTTCTTCTCCAATCATGATGCTATGGATCATGATGGCCCGATCCACAGTAACTTCAGATCGGTTGCTAGTGGGGATGATGGAGCGTTGGATGAACTCCAACCATCCTCTAGCCACAGGCTTGAGGTCCAATCTTCTTAGTTGAACCGGCTTGCCTTTGGAGTCAATCTTCCATTGAGCTCCTTCCACACATATGTCCATGAGGACTTGGTCCAACCTTTGATTAAAGTTGACCCTTCTAGTGTAGGGGCGTTCATCTCCTTGCATCATAGGCAAGTTAAACGCCAACCTCACATTTTCCGAACTAAAATCTAAGCATTTCCCCCGAACCATTGTAACATAGTTCTTTGGATCCGGGTTCTTACTTTGATCATGGTTCTTGGTGATCCATGCATTGGCATAGAACTCTTGAACCATTAGGATGCCGACTTGTTGGATGGGATTTGTTAGAACTTCCCAACCTCTTCTTTGAATTTCATGTCGGATCTCCGGATACTCATTTCTTTTAAGTTTGAAAGGGACCTCGGGGATCACCTTCTTCTTGGCCACAACATCATAGAAGTGGTCTTGATGAGCTTTGGAGATGAATCTTTCCATCTTCCATAACTCGGAGGTGGAGGTTTTTGTCTTCCCTTTCCCTTTTCTAGAGGATTCTCCGGTCTTAGGTGCCATCAATGGTAATGGAAAAATAAAAAGCTTATGCTTTTACCACACCAAACTTAGAATATTGCTCGCCCTCGAGCAAGAAAATAAAGAATTAGATGAAGAAGAAGAAGAAAAGATGGAGAAGAGGGGGAGGTGTCTTTCGGCCAAGAAGAGAAGAGAGGGTTGTGTTGTGTGAAAATGAGGAAGAATGGAAGGCTTTATATAGGGAAGGGAGGGGGGGTTAAGGTTCGGCCATATGGGTGGGTTTGGGTGGGAAATTGATTTGAATTTTGAAGGTAGGTGGAGTTTATTGGGTAGGTTTATGGGGAAGAGTGGGTGGATGTGAGTGGTGAAGGGTTAATAGGGAAGAGAGATGGAGGTGATAGGTGAAGGGTTTTGGGGAAGAGTGTTTATTGGGAATAGAGGATGATTGAAAAGAGAGAAGAGAGTGAGTGGAGGTAGGTGGGGATCCTGTGGGGTCCACAGATCCTGAGATGATCCTGTGGGGTCCACAGATCCTGAGGTATTCAAGGATTTACAACCTTGCACCAAATTAGGCATGTAAAATGCCCTTGCACACAACTCTGGGCGTTCAGTGCCAGGTTGGTGCCCATTTTGGGCGTTCAACACCCATTTGTTGCCCATTTCTGGTGTTGAATGCCAGAACCATGCTTGTTCTGGGCGTTTAGCGCCAGCTCCTCTCCAGGGTGCAATTCTGGCGTTCAGCGCCCAGATGATGCCCATTTTGGGTGTTCAGCGCCGAGATACTGCCCATTTTGGGCGTTCAGCGCCAGAACCATGCTTTGTTCTGGCGTTGAACGCCAGGCAGGTGCTTCCTCCAGGGTGTGATATTTCTTCTGCTGTTTTTGATTCTGTTTCTAAATTTTTCGTTTATTTTGTGATTCCACATGATCATGAACCTAAGAAAATATGAAAAAAATAAAATTAGATAAATAAACATTGGGTTGCCTCCCAACAAGCGCTTCTTTAATGTCAATAGCTTGACAGTGGGCTCTCATGGAGCCTCACAGATGTGCAGAGCTTTGTTGAGACCTCCCAATACCAAACTTAGAGTTTGGATATGGGGGTTTGACACCAAACTTAGAGTTTGGTTGTGGCCTCCCAACACCAAACTTAGAGTTTGACAGTGGGGGCTTTGGTTGACTCTGCTTTGAGAGAAGCTTTTTCTGCTTCCTCTCCATGGATGCAGAGAGAGATCCTTGAGTTGTAAACACAAGGTTGTCCTTATTTAATTGAAGGATCAATTCTCCTCTGTCCACATCAATCACAGCTCTTGCTGTGGCTAGGAAAGGTCTTCCTAGGATGATGGATTCATCCTCTTCCTTTCCAGTATCCAGGACTATGAAATCAGCAGGGATGTAAAGGCCTTCAACCTTTACTAACACGTCCTCTACTTGTCCATAAGCCTGTTTTCTTGAATTGTCTGCCATCTCTAATGAGATTTTAGCAGCTTGCACCCCATAGATTCCCAGTTTCTCTATTACAGAGAGGGACATGAGGTTTATTCTTGAACCAAGGTCACACAGAGCCTTAAAGATCATGGTGCCTATGGTACAAGGTATTATGAACTTTCCAGGATCCTGTCTCTTCTGAGGCAATGTCAGTTGATCCAGATCACTTAGTTCATTAGTGAACAAGGGAGGTTTATCTTCCCAAGTTTCAATACCAAATAATTTGGCATTTAGCTTCATGATTGCACCAAGGAACTTGGCAGCTTGCTCTTCAGTAACATCCTCATTCTCTTCAGAAGAGGAATACTCATCAGAGCTCATGAATGGCATAAGAAGGTTCAATAGAATCTCTATGGTCTCTAGATGAGTCTCAGATTCCTTAGGTTCCTCAGAGGGAAGCTCCTTATTGATCACTGGACGTCCCAAGAGGTCTTCCTCCTTGGGATTCACGTCCTTCTCCTCTCTTGTGGGTTCGGCCATGGTAATTAATTCAATGGTCTTGCACTCTCCTTTTGGATTCTCTTCTGTATTGCTTGGGAGAGTACTAGGAGGGATTTCAGTGATCCTTTTACTCAGCTGGCCCACTTGTGCTTCCAAATTTCTAATGGAAGACCTTGTTTCATTCATGAAACTCACAGTGGCCTTAGATAGATCAGAGACTAAATTTGCTAAGCTAGATGGATTCTGCTCAGAATTCTCTGTCTGTTGCTGAATGGATGATGGAAAAGGCTTGCTATTGCTAAACCTGTTTCTTCCACCATTATTAAAGCCTTGTTGAGGCTTTTGATCCTTCCATGAGAGATTTGGGTGATTTCTCCATGATGGATTGTAGGTGTTTCCATATGGTTCACCCATGTATTTTAACTCTGCTATTGCAGGATTCTCAGGATCATAAGCTTCTTTCTCAGAAGATGCCTCTTGAGTACTGTTGGATGCAGCTTGCATTTCATTCAGACTCTGAGAAATCATATTGACTTGCTGAGTCAATATTTTATTCTGGGCCAATATGGCATTCAGAGTATCAATTTCAAGAACTCCCTTCTTCTGAGGCGTCCCATTACTCACAAGATTCCTCTCAGAAGTGTACATGAACTGGTTATTAGCAACCATGTCAATGAGTTCTTGAGCTTCTGCAGGCGTTTTCTTTAGGTGAATGGATCCACCTGCTGAAGTATCCAATGACATCTTTGATAGCTCAGATAAACCATCATAGAATATATCCAGGATGGTCCATTCTGAAAGCATGTCAGAAGGACACTTTTTGGTCAGCTGCTTGTATCTTTCCCAAGCTTCATAGAGGGATTCACCTTCTTTCTGTCTGAAGGTTTGAACATCAGCTCTAAGCTTGCTCAGCTTTTGAGGAGGAAAGAATTTGGCTAAGAAAGCCGTGACCAGCTTATCCCAAGAGTTCAGGCTGTCTTTGGGTTGAGAGTCCAACCATATTCTAGGTTTGTCTCTTACAACAAAAGGGAAAAGCATGAGCCTGTAGACTTCAGGATCTACTCCATTAGTCTTAACAGTATCACAGATCTGCAAGAATTCAGTTAAGAACTGAAAAGGATCTTCAGATGGAAGTCCATGAAACTTGCAGTTCTGCTGCATCAGAGAAACTAGCTGAGGTTTCAGCTCAAAATTGTTTACTCCAATGGTAGGAATGGAGATGCTTCTTCCATGTAAATTGGAATTAGGTGCAGTAAAGTCACCAAGCATTCTCCTTGCATTATTGTTGTTGGGTTCAGCTGCCATCTCCTTTACTTGTTCGAAATTTTCAATAAGGTTGTCTCTGGATTGTTGTAATTTAGCTTCTCTTAGTTTTCTCTTCAGAGTCCTTTCAGGTTCTGGATCAGCTTCAACAAGAATGCCTTTTTCTTTGTCCCTGCTTATAAGAAAGAGAAGAGAAAAAGAAAAGAAGAGGAATCCTCTATGTCACAGTAAAGAGGTTCCTTATTGTTAATAGAAGAAGAAAAGGAATAGGGGTGAAGAAGAATGAAGAATCCAAACACCAAGGTGATGATAGGAGCAGAGATGTGAGATGAAGAGAAGTGTTAGTAGATGAATAAATAAATAGAAGGAGATGAGGGAGAAGGATTTTTGAAAATAATTTTTGAAAAAGAGTTAGTGATTTTCGAAAATAGTTTTTGAAAAAGGTTAGTAGTTTTTCGAAAATTCAAATAAAAAATAAAATAATTAGTCTAATTAAAAAGAAATTTTGAAAAAAAGGGAAGATTTTTTTGAAAATTAGAGAGAGAGAGTTAGTTAGGTAGTTTTGAAAAAGGTAAGAAACAAACAAAAAGTTAGTTAGTTAGTTGAAACAAATTTTGAAAAGATAAGAAGTTAGGAGGTTAGAAAAGATATTTTGCAATCACTTTTTTGAAAAAGGTAAGATAAGAAGATATTTTTGAAAAGATATGATAGAAATTAGTTTTTCAAAAAGATTTGATTTTTAAAATCACAATTAATGACTTGATTCACAAGAAATCACAAGATATGATTCTAGAACTTAAAGTTTGAATCTTTCTTAACAAGCAAGTAACAAACTTGAAATTTTTGAATCAAAACATTAATTGATGATGATATTTTCGAAAATTATGTGATAAAAATAGAAAAAGATTTTTTTTTTGAAAAATGTTTTTAGAATTTTCGAAAATAACTAAGAAAAATGAAAAAGATTTGATTTTTGAAAAAGATTTTGAAAAAGATAAGATTTTCAAATTGAAAATTTGATTTGGCTCATAAGAAACAACTTGATTTTAAAAATTTTTGAAAAAGTCAACTCAAATTTTTGAATTTGATGAGAAGAAAAAGGGAAGGATATTTTTTTTTTGATTTTTGAATTTTTAATGATGAGAGAGAAAAACACTAAAATGATGCAATGCATGAAATTTTTAGATCAAAACAATGAATGCATGCAAGAATGCTATGAATGTTAGGATGAACACCAAGAACACTATGAAGATCATGATGAACATCAAGAACATATTTTTGAAAAAATTTTAATGCAAAGAAAACATGCAAGACACCAAACTTAGAATTCTTTAATGCTTAGACACTAAGAATTCAAGAATGCATATGAAAAACAAGAAAAGACACAAACCATGCAAAGATCAAACAAGAAGACTTACCAAGAACAACTTGAAGATCATGAAGAACACTATGAATGCATGAAAATTTTCGAAAAGAATGCAAGATGAGTATGCAATTGACACCAAACTTATAACATGACTCAAGACTCAAACAAGAAACACAAAAATATTTTTGATTTTTATGATTTTATGATTTTTTTGTATTTTTTTTTAATTTTTTCGAAAATCATTTTGAAAAAGAAAAATAAGGGTTCCAAAATTTTTAATATGAATTCCAGGAATCTTATGCTCTTTAGTCTAAAGCTCCAATCAAAGGGTCAGGCATGGCTTAATAGCCAGCCAAGCTTTAGTATGTAACTCAGACATGACACGCCTAACATGCCCTACAGGCATGGCTTTACAGCCAGCCAGGCTTCAACATGCTTTATGAAACACTAGAATTCATTCTTAAAAATTCCGAAGAAAAAAATTTTTTTTGAAAACATTTTTAAATTTTTTTTTCGAAAACAAAGGAGAAATTTTTGAAAGATTTTTTTGAAAAATTTTTTTGAAAACTTTTTTGAAAAGAAAACGAAAAGAAAGTTACCCAATCTGAGCAACAAGATGAACCGTCAGTTGTCCAAACTCAAACAATCCCCGGCAACGGCGCCAAAAACTTGGTGTTGTTGCCAGATCAAACTTGGCACTGATGTTACCAGACCAAAAGCTTGCCGAAAACTCGAACAATCCCCGGCAACGGCGCCAAAAACTTGGTATGCGAAATTGTTACTCAGGTTGTGAATTATTGTTCGAAATTGATTCCCTGGCGATGGCACCAAAAAAACGGATGCACAGAACCATGGTCTAAACATATCTTCACAACTTCGCATAACTAACCAGCAAGTGCACTGGGTCGTCCAAGTAATAAACCTTACGTGAGTAAGGGTCGATCCCACGGAGATTGTTGGTATGAAGCAAGCTATGGTCACCTTGTAAATCTCAGTCAGGCGGATATAAAATAGTTATGGAGTTTTCGAAATTAATACTAAAATAAGGATAGAAATACTTATGTAAATCATTGGTGAGAATTTCAGATAAGCGTATGGAGATGCATTCATTCCTCTGAACCTCTGCTTTCTTGCTGTCTTCATCCAATCAGTCTTACTCCTTTCTATGGTTGGCTTTGTGTAAGGATGTCACCGGTGCCAATGGCTACTTTCAATCCTCTCGGGAAAATGGTCCAAATGTTCTGTCACAGCACGGCTAATCGTCTGGAGGCATCACCCTTGTCGTTGGTTGCATCCTATTCCTCTCTGTGAAAATGGTCCGATGCACTGTCACTGCATGGCTAATCATCTTGGAGGTTCTCGATCATACTGGAATAGAATTTACTATCCTTTTGCATCTGTCACTACGCCCAGCACTCGCGAGTTTGGAGTTCGTCACAGTTATTCAATTCCAGAGTCCTACTCGGAATACCACGGACAAGGTTTAGACTTTCCGGACTCTCATGAATGCCGCCATCAATCTAGCTGATACCACGAAGATTCTGATTAAGAGATCTAAGAGATACTCATTCATTCTAATGTAGAACAGAAGTGGTTGTCAGGCACGCGTTCATAAGGAATGATGATGATTGTCACGTTCATCACATTCAGGTTGAAGTGCGAATGAATATCTTAGAAGCGAAATAAGATGAATTGAATAGAAAACAGTAGTACTTTGCATTAATCTTTGAAGAACAGCAGAGCTCCACACCTTAATATATGGAGTGCAGAAACTCTACCGTTGAAAATACATAAGTGATAATGGAGTTCATTGGTCTCGGCCCCAGAGGGGAACCGGAATAACCAAGACTATGAATACAATGATAAAAATTTCTATTTATAATAAACTAGTCACTAGGGTTTACAGAAGTAAGTAATTGATGCATAAATCCACTTCCGGGGCCCACTTGGTGTGTGCTTGGGCTGAGCTTGAAGTCTACACGTGGAGAGGTCATTCTTGGAGTTGAACGCCAGCTTTTGTGCCAGTTTGGGTGTTAAACTCCACTTTGCAACTTGTTTCTGGCGCTGGACGCCAGAATTGGGCAGAGAGCTGGCGTTGAACGCCAGTTTGCGTCATCTAAACTTGGGCAAAGTATAAACTATTATATATTGCTGGAATGCCCTGGATGTCTACGTTCCAATGCAATTGGAAGCGCGCCATTTTGAGTTCTGTAGCTCCAGAAAATCCATTTTGAGTGCAGGGAGGTCAGAATCCAACAGCATCAGCAGTCCTTCTTCAACCTCTGAATCTGATTTTTGCTCAAGTCCCTCAATTTCAGCCAGAAAATACCTGAAATCACAGAAAAACACACAAATTCATAGTAAAGTCCAGAAATGTGAATTTAACATAAAAACTAATGAAAACATCCCTAAAAGTAACTAGATTCTACTAAAAACATACTAAAAACAACGCCAAAAAGCGTATAAACTATCCGCTCATCAATGTGACACTACTAAGACTAATGGAGTAGATCCTGAAGTCTACAGGCTCATGATTTTTCCGTTTGCTGTAAGAGACAGAGCTAGAATATGGTTAGATTCTCAACCTAAAGATAGCCTGAACTCTTGGGATAAGCTGGTCAAGGCTTTCTTAGCCAAGTTCTTTCTTCCTCAAAAGCTGAGTAAGCTTAGAGTGGATGTTCAAACCTTCAGACAGAAGGAAGGTGAATCCCTCTATGAAGCTTGGGAGAGATACAAGCAACTGACCAAAAAGTGTCCTTCTGACATGCTTTCAGAATGGACCATCCTGGATATATTCTATGATGGTCTCTCTGAATTAGCTACGATGTCATTGGATACTTCTGCAGGTGGATCCATTCACCTAAAGAAAATGCCTACAGAAGCTCAAGAACTCATTGACATGGTTGCTAATAACCAGTTCATGTACACTTCTGAGAGGAATCCTGTGAGTAATGGGACGCCTCAGAAGAAGGGAGTTCTTGAAATTGATACTCTGAATGCCATATTGGCCCAGAATAAAATATTGACTCAGCAAGTCAATATGATTTCTCAGAGTCTGAATGAAATGCAAGCTGCATCCAACAGTACTCAAGAGGCATCTTCTGAAGAAGAAGCTTATGATCCTGAGAACCCTGCAATAGTAGAGGTGAATTACATGGGTGAACCATATGGAAACACCTATAATCCCTCATGGAGAAATCACCCAAATCTCTCATGGAAGGATCAACAAAAGCCTCAACAAGGCTTTAATAATGGTGGAAGAAACAGGTTTAGCAATAGCAAGCCTTTTCCATCATCCACTCAGCAATAGACAGAGAACTCTGAACAAAATTCCTCTAATTTAGCAAACTTAGTCTCTGATCTAAGGCCACTGTGAGTTTCATGAAAGAAACAAGGTCCTCTATTAGAAATTTGGAGGCACAAGTGGGACAGCTGAGTAAGAAAATCACTAAAACCCCTCCTAGTGCTCTCCCAAGCAATACAGAAGAAAATCCAAAAGGAGAGTGCAAGGCCATTGACATAGTCAACACGGCCGAACCTAGAGAAGAAGGGGAGGACGTGAATCCCAAGGAGGAAGACCTCCTGGGACGTCCAATGATCAATAAGGAGTATCCCTTTGAGGAACCAAAGGACTCTGAGGCTCATCTAGAGACCATAGAGATTCCATTAAACCTCCTTATGCCATTCATGAGTTCTGATGAGGATTCTTCTTCTGAAGAGAATGAGGATGTCACTGAAGAACAAGTTGCCAAGTTCCTTGGTGCAATCATGAAGTTGAATGCCAATTTATTTGGTAATGAGACTTGGGGAGATGAACCTCTGATGGGAAGCAGAAGCTGGTGAATTAAAAATTTATTAAAATGGTTACGTTGCAAGTATAGTTCTTAACTCACCGAAAATCTGCCTATCAATTTAGAAATATGTCACAGAGAGTTTAAATTAAAATTACTTGGAGTTTTAAGTCCCAGGTCGTCTCCTAACGAGTTGCAGAAAAGTGTGCTGTTTTATTAATCAGATGTTCCAAGAAGTTGAGCTAAGTAAATTGGAATTTAAATTGAGGAATTTTAAATAATATAAATAAAAGCCTTGACTGGGAATTGATCAGTTAGAATCTCTATCATTGATGGAGTGATTTTTAAGATTGATTTATAATTAACGGTTACTCTGTTTGGTTATCCTTTACTAGGTAAGGGAAAGTCAAACAAGTTGGACTGCCAAATCTATTCACGAGTTACAACCCACTTGGTTCAAAGGGATTGGCGTTGGTGACAGGATAGCAATCCAACATTTAATCCAACTATAAATTTCTCCTTCGATCCTTCCAACTCAAGAGTTCCTTTTTAATCAACTCCCTATCAAGTAATGAAACTACTCACGCATTGTAAATAAAGGATCCATGGCACATGAAAGGGAATTAAAAGAAGACATGATTATTGGAATTGAAATTGAATTAAAGAGAAATAATCCTTGCATTAATTAATCATAAAAGTATCTGAATAAAAAAATTGAACATAACAAAGAACATGGAAGAATAAAACCAAGTTAAGAGAACAAACTAGAGTGATGAAGTCTTGATGTGGAAATAACTCTTCTCAATGTTCCAATGCTAAGATCAATTGAAAATTAAAATCCAAAAAACTAGAGAGAAAAACCTAAGAGAGTGAAAAAAACTGGATCTAAAACTACTGAATGAATGTGTGTGTTGTTTCTGCATATTCTCTGACTCTAGTCTGCTGTTCCGAGCCAAAAATTGGGCCGAAATAAGGTCCAAAATCGCCCCCACCGAATTCTGCAGATTATGCAGATCGCACATGTCACGCGATCGCGTCGTCCATGCGGACGCGTCGCTTGCACTTCTTCCTCTCCACGCGTTCGCGTCGTCCACGCTACCGCGTCGCTTGCGCTTTCCAATCCGCGCGGCCGCGCAAGCCATGCGGCCGCGTCACTGCGATTTGTACTCCTTCGCGCGGTCGCGTGAGCCATGCGACCGCGTCACTTCTCGCTGGTTATCTCCTCAAATTCTTGTGTTCCTTCCATTTTTGCGAGCTTCCTCTCCAATCTCCATCTTATTCATGCCCTATAAGGCCTGAAACACTTGACACACAGATCATGGCATCGAATGGAATAAAGGAGAATTAAAAGTAAATAATTAAAGTCTCTAGGAAGCAATTTTCAAACATGTACTGAATTTAGGAAGAAAATCTAAATGCATGCTAAATTGATGAATAAGTGGGCAAGGATCATGACAAAACCACACAATATAAACCATAAAATAGTGGTTTATCAACCTCCCCACACTTAAACATTAGCATGTCCTCATGCTAAATTGAAGGAGACAAGGAAATAAGTATGAACATGTAGAAACTCTTGAAATGCAATGCAATCCTACGTATATAAATAAATGCAACTATATGATTATTGTCCACTTGATCAAAAGTAAATAAGCCCTTCAAAACAGTTACAAATCAAATTCCACTAATTCTATCATTATACAATAAAACCGATAAAAGTGCAAGAAGATAGCTTATGAAAGCAGGAAACATGAAAATTCAAGCATTGAACCCTCACTGATAATGTATGTACGCTCTAATCTCTAGTGTATAGGGTAATCACTCAATTCTTTTCTAGTCATGTTTTCTAACTTTTGTTTTTCTCTTAACCAATCAACAACAGTTAATATACCAATGCAAAAATCATGAGGTCTTTTCAGGGTTGTAATGGGGCCAAGGTGCAGGTAAGGATATACATATGGCTAAGTGAGCTTTATAAATTGAATCTTTAATTAACCTAAGCTCTCACCTAATATACATATATTCTATATACTTTTAAATTCATGCTTAGCTACCCATAATTCCCTTTTTCAACCCATACTCATGTTTCAACTTTGTATTTTAATTCTATCATATGTGCATTGATCTTTGAATTCTGAATTTAACATTGGGGTAATTTTGTCCCCTTATTTATTGATTTATTATTTTTTTTTTGATTATAAATAAAGCTTATCAATGCACATAGATTTTTCATTCTCATATCTTCACATGAGTAGGTATCCAAATCCCCTTTAAATTTTCATGACACATTCCCTCAACAACTTTTATTTCCACAATTTCCCATACTTAACTAGCACACACAATTCTATCTTAAGCTAACCAAAGATTCAATTTGGGATATATAATTGTTTTTTCGGCTTAAGGTTAGTAATGTGGTAAAATATCGAACAAATGGGAATTAAAGGCTCAAAGTGGTTAACAAAGGTAATTGAGAAGGGTAGGCTTGATTTGGATAAGTGAGTTTAAACAAATAATGGCCTCAATCATGTGCAAGCATGTAAATATAATAAATACTGGACATATAAGATAAAACAAAATATAGACTACAATCATAGAGAAGTAAACACACAAGAATAAAATGCTTATGGTTAAATAGTGTAACCATACATAAAGGCTCAAATCTTTCACAGGTTGTGTGTTCTTTAGCTCAAACATCATGTTCCAAATACAACTTAAGCAGATTTATCATAAAAATTTTGAAGAATTAGTGAAATTTTGTTCCAAAGATAGATTTTTAAAAGAAACTTATTGTCTTTTCAATCAAGTAGAACATGCATGCAACTATTCTAACCTATGCAGTTTATTCTATTCTATAAAAGAAAGAAAATCTAACTAAAATATCCTAATTATTGGTGCCAGAGAAGAGAATTTACCTCCGGAAGTCAGGTACTGACCGACCTCCCCACACTTAAGGCTTTGCACCGTCCTCGGTGCCATCTGTCAGGAACAGGGGTGGGCTGGTGGCAGTATCTCCATAGTCGGGATCATCATGGCTCCCGGTACTGGTAAAAAAAGTGGAGTCCGGGGTGTCTAAGTCTCTGAAGCGTCCCTTGAGTAGCTCCTTGAGGTGTTTGAATCGGCGCTCGTTACGGCGCTCTCTCATCTTAGCTTTCAGTTCATGCCGATCCAATTTTTCAAGTATCTACTGGAGCAATTTCTCGGTTGTAGATGCTTGTGGTGTTGAAGAAGGAATATCTTCAACTGGCTCAGTAGGCTGGCTTGTAGTGGCTACTGAAAGTCTGAGGTATTTCCCGTGAGGGATATATTGATCATCCCGTGGAAGCATGGCTTTGGTGTCCCCAGCTCTGTAGGAGACTCCAGCTGCTGAGACAAGATCTGAGACCAAGGCGGGAAAAGGTAGGTTGCCGGCGATTTGTACATGCTCCATAGCATTCCGGATGTGTCTTGAAAAATTTAGAGGTTGGTCTGTAAGGATGCACCATAGTAGAACAGCCATGTCTGCAGTGAAGGAGGACTCATGAGTGCTCGAAAAGACGTAATGGGACATGATCTGTGCCCATACGCGAGCCTCCAAGGTAAGTACGGAAGCCAAGATTTCCTTAGAGCGGGAACGGTGGTATCCGTAGATCCAACGGCTGCCAGGTAAATCGATGACTCCGAGAACAGAGTCCCAGTCAAATTGGTATCTCTGGCGCTGAAGGGTGGCTTCTTGAAAAGCGTCCATTCTTGCAGGAATAGGGGGAAGACTCAGAACTTGCTGAATGGCTTCTTCTGTGATGGGGACTTGCTTCTGCTGAACATAAACAGACTACAGGGTCGGCATGTAGAAGTTGGAGTAGAACTCAACTACCCAAGAAAGATTGACCTGCCTTGGCTGTTTCCGTAGGAAACCCCATTGTCTTCGCTCAATTTGCGGCTCAACAAAGGTGGCAATATTGGGCGGGAGGATAAGAAGGTATTCATTGTTATAGTTCCTTTCTGCCAGGATGGGGAACATCTGCTCACAGTAGCGATTGGAAAATCACGCAACGTCCTTTGCTGGAAAGGCTTTCTCCTTTTCGTCAACCTTTATTATCCTCTTGACTCGTTTTGTTGAGGGCTTGACTGCGGTTGAAGAAGGCTCTGCCACTAATGCTCTTTTAGTTCCTCTTCTTGCTGGTGGTCTGGAAGTTGCTTTCTCCTTTCCTTTCTTGGTGGCCATCCTGAAAGAAGGAAAGAGAAAGAAAATTAAATGCAAAGAACAGTTGGCTATGAGTCAAGAATATTTACAATAACCAATAATAAGGCACACGTTTGCAATTCCCCGGCAACGGCGCCATTTTGACGTCGGGATTTTTTTGCCAGTAAAGAATGTCATAAAAACAGTCGCGTTGTAGATATAGTCTCTAAACCGACAAAAATCCCTTCGTACAAACGTGTTGATTGTCATAAGTAACAAATCCCTTTGAAATTGATAACCGAGTATTCAAACCTCGGGTCATCTTCTCAAGGAATTGCAGGGAGGTGTGTTCTTATTATTGGTTATGGAGATTGTAAATTGGGGTTTATTAGGAAGTAAGGTGGGAATATGTTATATGACAAGTTCTATTAATGTATAAGATAAGAAGCAGCAATAGTAAATGGTAGAGGAAATAAAATAATAATAATAAAAATAAGCTCTTGGCAAGGTATTAGAAATTGGAAGTCCAGACCAAGTTATCCTTATCAGTCAAGTGATTAATTAGTTTGATCTTCAAATCCTAGTTAATTCCTAAGAAAAGATTGGGATTATTGAAGCTCAGTTCAATTAGCAAAGATAACAATTAACAATTATGCTATTAAGTTGGATAACTCCTGAGTTACTGATTTCTTAACCAAAACCAAAAGGGAAAAAGTAAATCTACTGGAATAAAAATGTCTTCAGATGGGAAGCAGTAATCATGTAAATAAAAGAAAGCAATATTAAACTGAAATACCTCAAATTGCATTAACAAAAGAACTTAAATCTGACATAGACATGCATGGAAAAATAAATAAAATAAAGAACCTGGGATTGAGAATCACTCCTAAAACTAAGAGAAGTCCTAAATCCTAATCCTAAGAGAGAGGAGAGAACCTCTCTCTCTAAAAACTACATCTACTCCTAAAATTGTGAATGTGAGAGCCTCTTATGAATGGATGCATTTCCCCACTTTATAGTCTCTAATCTGTGTTTTCTGGGCCGCAAACTGGGTCAAAAACAGTCCAGAATTCGCTGGGTTCGAATTTTGCCATGCTGGATTTCCGTCATTGTGATGCGGTCGCATGGATCACACGATCGCGTTGCCTAGCGTCAAGGAAACTGTATCGTATTATATATCAAATCGAAGCCCCGGACATTAGCTTTCCAACGCAACTAGAACCGCGTCGTTTGGACCTCTGTAGCTAAAGTTATAGCCGTTTGAGTGCAGAGAGGTCAGGCTGGATAGCTTAGCAATTTCTCCAACTTCTTGCATTCCTTCCACTTTTGCATGCTTTCTTTCCATCCTCCAAGCCATTCCTGCCTTATAATATCTGAAAACACTTAACACACATATCAAGGCATCTAATGGTAATAAGAGAGGATTAATAATAAGCAATTATAAGTCCAAAGAAGCATGTTTTCAATCAAAGCATATAATTAGGAAGGTAAATGTAAAACCATGCAAATAGTATGAATAAGTGGGTAAAGAGTTAATAAAATCCACTCAATTAAGCACAAGATAAACCATAAAATAGTAGTTTATCAACCTCCCCTGTTCACCAATGAACTAAATGCATTGGATCAACTGAGATTGCCTTAGAAGAAACAGGATCCTGGAAAGTTCCTAATACCTTGTACCATAGGCACCATGACCTTTGAGAAGGCTCTATGTGACCTTGGGTCAGGAATAAACCTCATGCCACTCTCTGTAATGGAGAAACTGGGAGTCTTTGAGGTACAAGCTGCTAAAATCTCATTAGAGATGGCAGACAATTCCAGAAAACAGGCTTATGGACAAGTAGAGGACATATAAGTAAAGGTTGAAGGCCTTTACATCCCTGCTGATTTCATAATCCTAGATACTGGGAAGGATGAGGATGAATCCATCATCCTTGGAAGACCCTTCCTAGCCACAGCAAGAGCTGTGATTGATGTTGACAGAGGTGAACTAGTCCTTCAATTAAATAAGGACTCCCTTGTGTTTAAAACTCAAGGTTACCCTTCTGTAAACATGGAAAAAGAGGCACAGTAAGCTTCTCTCACTGCAGAGTCAACCAGAGCCCCCACAGTCAAACTCTAAGTTTGGTGTTGAACTCCCATATCCAAACTCTAAGTTTGGTGTTGGGGAGTCTCAACAATGCTTTGAACATCTGTGAGGCTCCATGAGAGCCCACTGTCAAGCTATTGACATTAAAGAAGCGCTTGTTGGGAGGCAACCCAATTTTTATTTATCTAATTTTAATTTATTTTTATTGTTATTTCATGTTTTATTAGGTTCATAATCATGTGGAGTCACAAAATAAATCAAAACATTAAAAACAGAATCAAAAACAGCAAAAGAAAAATCACACCCTGGAGGAGGATCTTACTGGCGTTTAAACGCCAGTAAGGAGCATCTGGCTGGCGTTCAACGCCAGAACAGAGCATGGATCTGGCGTTAAACGCCAGAAATAAGCAGCATCCTGGCGTTCAGACGCCAGAAATGCATAGTGAGGAAAGCTGGCGCTGAACGCCAGAAATATGCTGTATCTGGGCGCTGAACGCCCAGAACAAGCATCATTTCGGCGTTTAAACGCCAGAATTGCATGCAAAGGCATTACACATGCCTAATGGGTGCAGGGATGCAAATCCTTGACACCTCAGGATCTGTGGACCCCATAGGATCAACTCAACATCTGTGGACCCCACAGGATCCCCACCTACCTCCACTCACTCTCTTCCCTCTTCTCAATGTTCATCCTCTCTTCCCAATAAACACTCTTCCCCAAAACTCTTCACCAATCACCTCAATCTCTCTTCTCTATCACTACTTCACCACTCACATCCATCCACTCTTCCCCATCAACCTACCTCATAAACTCCACCTACCTTCAAAATTCAAAATCAATTTCCCACCCAAACCCACCCTATATGGCCGAAACTAAACCCCCTCCCCTCCCTATATAAAGCCTCCCATTCTTCCTCATTTTCACACAACACAACCCTCTCTTCCCCTTCTTGGCCGAATACACCTCTCCCTCCTCTCCTCCATATTTTCTTCTTCTTCTTCATCTATTCTTTCTTCTCTTGCTCGAGGGCGAGCAATATTCTAAGTTTGGTGTGGTAAAAGCATAAGCTTTTTGTTTTTCCATTACCATTGATGGCACCTAAGACCGGATAATCCTCTAGAAAAGGGAAAAGGAAGACAAAAGCTTCCTCCTCCGAGTCATGGGAGATGGAAAGATTCATCTCCAATGCCCATCAAGACCACTTCTATGATGTTGTGGCCAAGAAGAAGGTGATCCCCGAGGTCCCTTTCAAGCTCAAGAGAAATGAGTATCCGTAGATCCGACATGAAATCCAAAGAAGAGGTTGGGAAGTTCTAACAAACCCCATCCAACAAGTCGGCATCCTAATGGTTCAAGAGTTCTATGCCAATGCATGGATCACTAAGAACCATGATCAAAGTAAGAACCCGAATCCAAAGAATTATATTACAATGGTTCGGGGGGAATACTTAGATTTTAGTCCGAAAAATGTGAGGTTGGCGTTCAACTTGCCTATGATGCAAGGAGATGCACGCCCCTACACTAGAAGGGTCAACTTTGATCAAAGGTTGGACCAAGTCCTCATGGACATATGTGTGGAAGGAGCTCAATGGAAGATTGACTCAAAAGGCAAACCGGTTCAACTGAGAAGACTGGACCTTAAGCCTGTAGCTAGAGGATGGTTGGAGTTCATCCAACGCTCCATCATCCCCACTAGCAACCGATCTGAAGTTATTGTGGATCGGGCCATCATGATCCATAGCATCATGATTGGAGAGAAAGTAGAAGTTCATGAAGTCATCTCCCTTGAACTCTACAAAATAGCCGAAAAGCCCTCCCCCTTGGCAAGGCTAGCTTTCTCTCATCTTATTTCCATCTATGTTACTCAGCAGGAGCTTTCATAGAAGGAGAAATTCCCATTGAGGAAGAGAAGCCCATCACTAAGAAAAGGATGAAGCAAACAAGAGATCCCACTCATGGAGCTCAAGAAACGCATGAGGAAGCTCACCATCAAGAAATCCCTGAGATACCTCAAGGGATGCACTTTCCTCCACAGAATTTTTGGGAGAAAATCAACACCTCCCTAGGAGAATTAAGTTCCAACATGGGACAATTAAGGGTGGAACATCAAGAGCACTCCATCATCCTTCATGAAATTAGAGAAGATCAAAAAGCAATGAGGGAGGAGCAACAAAGACAAGGAAGAGACATAGAAGAACTCAAGGACATCATTGGTTCCTCAACGAGAAAACGCCACCATCACTAAGGTAGACTCATTCCTTGTTCTTACATTCTCTGTTTTTTGTTTTCTTTATGTTAAGTGCTTATCCATGTTTGTGTCTTATTACATGATCATTAGTATTTAGTAACTTTGTCTTAAAGTTATGAATGTCCTATGAATCCATCACCTCTCTTAAATGAAAACTGTTTTAATTCAAAAGGACAAGAAGTACATGAGTTTCGAATTTATCCTTCAACTTATTTTAATTATATTGATGTGGTGACAATGCTTCTTGTTTTCTGAATGAATGCATGAACAGTGCATATGTCTTTTGAAGTTGTTGTTCATGAATGTTAAATATGTTGGCTCTTAAAAGAATGATGACAAGGAGACATGTTATTTGATAATCTAAAAAATCATAAAAATGATTCTTGAAGCAAGAAAAAGCAGTGAATACAAAAGCTTGCAGAAAAAAAGAGAGAAAAGAAAAAAAATGGCGAAAAAAAAAAGAGAAAGAAAAAGAAAAAGCAAGCAGAAAAAGCCAAAAGCTCTTAAAACCAAGAGGCAAGAGCAAAAAGCCAGTAACCCTTAAAACCAAAAGGCAAGGGTAAATAAAAAGGATCCCAAGGCTTTGAGCATCAGTGGATAGGAGGGTCTAAAGGAATAAAATCCTGGCCTAAGCGGCTAAACCAAGCTGTCCCTAACCATGTGCTTGTGGCGTGAAGGTGTCAAGTGAAAACTTGAGACTGAGCGGTTAAAGTCAAGGTCCAAAGAAAAAAAGAGTGTGCTTAAGAACCCTGGAAACCTCTAATTGGGGACTTTAGCAAAGCTGAGTCACAATCTGAAAAGGTTCACCCAGTTATGTGTCTGTGGCATTTATGTATCCGGTGGTAATACTGGAAAACAAAGTGCTTAGGGCCACGGCCAAGACTCATAAAGTAGCTGTGTTCAAGAATCAACATACTGAACTAGGAGAATCAATAACACTATCTGAACTCTGAGTTCCTATAGATGCCAATCATTCTGAACCTCAATAGATAAAGTGAGATGCCAAAACTATTCAAGAGGCAAAAAGCTACAAGTCCCGCTCATCTGATTGGAGCTATGTTTCATTGATAGTTTGGAATTTATAGTATATTCTCTTCTTTTTATCCTATTTAATTTTTAGTTGCTTGGGGACAAGCAACAATTTAAGTTTGGTGTTGTGATGAGCGGATAATTTATACGCTTTTTGGCATTGTTTTTAGTATGTTTTTAGTAGGATCTAGTTACTTTTAGGGATGTTTTTATTAGTTTTTATGTTAAATTCACATTTCTGGACTTTACTATGAATTTGTGTGTTTTTCTGTGATTTCAGGTATTTTCTGGCTGAAATTGAGGGACTTGAGCAAAAATCATATTCAGAGGTTGAAGAAGGACTGCTGATGCTGTTGGATTCTGACCTCCCTGCACACAAAGTGGATTTTCTGGAGCTACAGAACTCAAAATGGCGCGCTTCCAATTGCGTTGGAAAGTAGACATCCAGGGCTTTCCAGCAATATATAATAGTCTATACTTTGGCCGAGTTTATATGACGCAAAAGGGCGTTGAACGCCAGTTCTATGCTGCAGTCTGGAGTTAAACGCTAGAAACACGTCACGAACCAGAGTTGAACGCCAAAAATACGTTACAACTTGGCGTTCAACTCCAGAAGAAGCCTCTGCACGTGTAAACTTCAAGCTCAGACCAAGCACACACCAAGTGGGCCCCGGAAGTGGATTTATGCATCAATTACTTACTTCTGTAAACCCTAGTAACTAGTTTAGTATAAATAGGACTTTTTACTATTGTATTAGACATCTTATGATTTTTAGTTCATCTTTGTATCATATTGATCACGTTTGGGGGCTGGCCTCTCGGCCATGCCTGAACCTTCATCACTTATGTATTTTCAACGGTAGAGTTTCTACACTCCATAGATTAAGGTGTGGAGCTCTGCTGTTCCTCATGAATTAATGCAAAGTACTACTATTTTTTATTCAATTCAACTTATTCCACTTCTAAGATATTCATTCGTACTCCAACATGAATGTGATGAATGTGACAATCATCATCATTCCCCCACGAACGCGTGCCTGACAACCACTTCCGTTCCACTTTAGATTGAATGAATATCTCTTGGATCTCTTAATCAGAATCTTCGTGGTGTAAGCTAGATTGATGGCAGCATTCATGAGAGTCCGGAAAGTCTAAACCTTGTCTGTGGTATTCCGAGTAGGATTCAGGGATTGAATGACTGTGACGAACTTCAAACTCACGATGCTGGGCGTAGTGACAGACGCAAAAGGAGGGTGAATCCTATTCCAGTATGATCGAGAACCTCAGATGATTAGCCGTGCTGTGATAGAGCATTTGGACCTTTTTCACATGAGGATGGGATGTAACCATTGACAACGGTGATGCCCTTACATAAAGCTTGCCATGGAAAGGAGTAGGACTGATTGGATGAAGACAACAGGAAAGCAGAAGTTCAGAAGAACGAAAGTATCTCTATACGCTTATCTGAAATTCCCACCAATGAATTACATAAGTGTTTCTCTCTTTACTTTCTATTTATTTATTATTTATTTTCGAAAACTCCATAATCATTTGATATCCGCCTGATTGAGATTTACATGGTGATCATAGCTTGCTTCATACCGACAATCTCCGTGGGATCGACCCTTACTCACGTAAGGTTTTATTACTTGGACGACCCAGTGCACTTGCTGGTTAGTTGTATCAAAGTTGTGACAAATCATAAATTAAGATTAGAGCACCAAGTTTTTGGAGCCATTACCATGGATCACAATTTCGTGCACCAAGTGCTAACAAAGAAAAGACCCTTGAAGGAAGGACAGATTGTTGAGATGACAAAGGAATGTAGTGCTACCAGAGAAGAAGGATGATCCTGGAAGGTTTTATATACCTTGTACCATAGGAGACATAACTATTAAAAAATCATTCTGTGACCTTGGTGCAAGCATAAACTTGATGCTTCTATCTCTTATGAGGAAGCTTCAAATTTTTGAACTGAAACCCACTCGAATAGCCCTTCAAATGGCTGACAAGTCCATTCAGCAAGCACTTGGAGTTGTAGAGAATATGCTGGTAAAAGTGGGGAAATTCCTTCTCCCAGCTGATTTTGTCATCTTGGATATGGAGGAAGACCCTAACACTCCCATCATCCTGGGGAGGCCTTTCCTGGCTACGGGCAGAGCATTGATAGAT
The DNA here is from genome assembly GCF_003086295.3 of Arachis hypogaea. Lineage (NCBI taxonomy): Eukaryota > Viridiplantae > Streptophyta > Magnoliopsida > Fabales > Fabaceae > Arachis > Arachis hypogaea. The sequence goes on from NC_092050.1 coordinate 103,050,947, forward strand.
GTTGAAAAAGGGGAACTGTTGTTGAGAGTGCATGATGAGCACCTAGCATTCCATGTGTTTAAAACCCTGCATGAGCCCACTCAAGAAGAAGACTATATGAAGGATAAAGCCAGGGACCAAAGCTTGAAAGAGGCATTCAATGAGTTAACTCCAAGACTTCTAAATCCATGCTTAAAAGAGGTGGAGATGGTGCAATAGACCAAAAAAATCAAGGAGGAACTAGATCCAAAACCCCCAGATGAGAACCTCGACACTCCAGATAAAGAACCACTAAGGCATGAATTATCTTCTGAGAAAGAAAAGAAGAAGAGACCAAAAGGGTGGAGAAACAAGAAAATCCCCACTGAAGGTTTCTCACCAGGGGATAAAGTGATGTTAAACACCCAACCAATGAAGGTGTGTCCACAATTATCTGAGTATTATACTGTGAACCGGATCCTTTCACTTGAACACCTAGAGATCATCAAAGAGGAGACCGGAAGGAAGTTTACAGTAAGAGGAGAAAAGCTAAGGCACTATGATTTTCAACCCCCATGATCAAAGGATAAGATGTCAAGCTAGTGACAATTAAGAAGCACTTGTTGGGAGGCAACCCAATCTGAGGTAGTTCACTTTTCATATCTATTTCAATAAAAGGGTTAATTAGACTTATCTATATTGCAAGGAGCTAAGTTTGGTGTTGCACACCAAAATAAATTAAGGGAGAATGAAGGATTCTAAGTTTGGTGTTCCACCAAAATTTCATTTAAAAGCATATTCTCACCTTCTGCATACATGGCTGCTAGCTCCGAGCAATTAGATAAACCAATTAACCAATTGTTTACTTTTTAGTTTTTCTAGTTTTTATTGCCTTTAGCAAATATAAAAGGATTTCACATATGGTTAACCTGTTGCATCAGAGGCATTGGCAAGAAATTAAGTTTGGTGTTCTCACATCAAAATAAGTTTGAAAGCCGTCTTAAATTCATGCATATTAACCATTTACTTAAGGGCTTGAGAAGCAAGCCACTTTTGAGAGTTATGCAGGAAAGAAGCCAACATTTGGAGATAGTCTGCATTATGACTCAAAAGGGACACAACCGAAGGAAGAATGAAAAGCTGCAACACAACAGGTTGTATTTACACTCAATCCTTATTGTCGGGAAGTGCTTTAATTTGGGGAATTCTTGTATGTCTTGCTAAAGTGTTTATTTGGTTGCAAGTGGAATTGTTTGTCAAGAATGCTGATCTGCATAATGTTTGTTGTCCATTACTTAGCTTTGAATTTTGTTTTGTTTTCCATATGCTTGAATAATAGAGAAATATTTGAATTAGGAAGTAAATATCCAATGTTGCATAAGTTAAAATGAAAGTTAGTGGTGGTATTTGTTGATTTAATGCATGGCTCATGAAATGAATGCTGCATAATGATATGTTCTTTGGAGGTGAAACTAGTTTGCTGCTATAAATGCTTGTATCATTAAAAATCCCTTGGGAATAAAATAAAACAGAAAGAAAAAGAAAGAGAAAAAGCCAAGAGTGGCAAAGAAAACAAATGATAAGGCTAGGCACCAATAGCTTAGACCCTAGGACACATGCCTGTGGTGTTTTTGTACTAGGATATGCTTGGACAAGTAAGTTCTGAGGAGTATTTCAAAACTTGGCCACTTAGATCAACTGATTTGGGATTGCCAACTGAAAGTCCACAATAAAGAGCAGCCTAGCCACAAAACATTTAGTTATCCAAAGAGATGCTGGGCATCAATGATCCTAGGAAGAAAAGGGTGAGCCATGTGTCTGTGGTGAAGAAATGTTGAGCAAAATTAAGCCAAAGGCTGCTGCAACATTTGCCACCAAGCCTTCAAAGAATAATAAGCTCTCTGAGCAAAACAAAGAAGGAAAAGTTAGCAAGGGAACAAGCAAAAGTAAAGCCTTATAGCAGCAACCTTAGTGAATCTTTGAGGAAATATATCTTGTGTAACAGCAAGTAATAAATGAACCACCATTGTCTGCATAAAAACCCCATGGAATAAATTCAACTATATGCTCAATAAGAATATGCACACTTCTCTGTTTCATGTCATTATCTCTTATGTTTAATGCTTGCTTGGGGACAAGCAAGATTTAAGTTTGGTGTTGTGATGACAAGTCATCATATGCTAGCTTTGCAAGCATTTTTCACTTGTTTCATTAGGTTTTATGCACTTTCTTGAGTTACAAGTAAGCCATTTGGGTAGAAATTTATGTGTACTTGGATTCAATCAACCATGAGTAAATTGATGTATTTTCATGAGATTTTATGCTATAATTGCTTATATGTCAAGGATAAGAAGAAGTCTCATGATTTTAGTGTAGCTTTGATGCATTTGTTTGGTTGATGATAGGTGGAAAGGAAGCTAAGGAAAGGAAAGGCAAAGAAGCAACTAGAAGGCCATGAAAGGAAGCAAAGGGAAGCAACGTTGGAGCCAAAGTTGGTGCTCCAACGTTGCTGGAAACGTTGCTCCCCACAGCCTGAAGGGGTATACTTCCAACAAGAATAACTTGAGCTACAGAGCTCCAAATGAGGTGATTCCAAAAGCATTGGAAAGTAAGAATCGAGAGCTTTCCAAGCATATATGGCACTACATGGTGGACAAAAAATTGAGGGAGAAAACCGCCCCGAAAAGTGCATAAACAAACATGGCACAAACTTGTAGTAAGGCCAGCTGACCTCTGCACCTTCGACGGAGTATAACTCGAGCTGTGGAGCTCCAAATGATGCGCTTCCAATGACATTGAAAAGTAGACATTCAGGGCTTTCCAACAATATATAATAGTATGGGATGGACAGCACGTTTGGGCTTCCGAATCTGGCAATGTTCTCAACGTTTGCGCTAACGTTTGCCTCAAACTTGAGGTGAAACGTTGGCTAAAAACAAGCCTTGGAGAAGCCAAAGTTTGCGCCAACGTTTGCCTCAAACTTGAGGTCAAACGTTGGTTCAACAACAAGCCCTGGAGAAGCCAAATTTTGCGCCAACGTTTACCTCAAACTTGAGGTCAAACGTTGGCTCAAAAACTAACCCTGGAGGAAGCAAAGTTTGCACCAACGTTTGCCTCAAACTTGAGGTCAAACGTTGGCTCACAAATACACCAAGGGGGACTTAACGTTTGTGCCAACGTTTGCCTCAAACTTGAGGCCAAACATTGGCATAATTACACAATCAGGGGAACTTAACGTTTGCGCCAACGTGTGCCTCAAACGTGAGGTCAAACGTTGGCTGTAAAATGGCCTTGGAGGGAGCACGTTTGAGCTCATGTTTGACCTCAAACATGAACTCAAATATGAGTGACAGATAATTACCGTTCTGCATAATTTTAACAATCCAACGTTTGAGTTAAAGTTTGCCTCAAACTTTGACTCAAACTTAAAGGCTCCAGAGTCCAAATTGCAAACGAATTTCTTCTCAAGTTCAAGAGCAACCAACTGAGGCTATCTTCAATCCAATTCCATCAAGGCCAAGGCCCAAATTCAAGGCTTCAAGACCATTAGAAGAAAGTGTATAAATAGAAGTTAGTTTGATTTAGAATAGGACGTCAACTTTTACTTTTGATTTTTCACTTCTGTTAGAAATTGGAATTGTAATTTGGAGAACTTTAATCTTGGATCTGGGAGGAGAATTGAATTCTCTTCCTCTTTAGATTTCTTGTTTTCTTTACTGCAAAGCTTTACTTGAGTCTTGGGTGTTGAGAATTGAGGAAATTCTGTCTCAATCTCACCTTAAGATCTCTCTTTGTTTCTTTCACTGCACCATTGGAGAATTGAGATTTAAATTCAAGTTTTCTTACTGTTTTGATCTTTAATTTGTTTGCAATTGATTTCAGAATTGGATCAAGAAAGGTAGTGAGATCTAGACTTAGTTTTCTAGTCTCTTGACCCCTGAGATCTGGAATTTCCTTTCTGTTCATCTGCTAAGGCTTTTTCAAGCCAATTTACTTTCCTGTTTGAGATCTACTTCAATTCAATTCATCTTTTACTTTCCTGATTGTTGCAATTTACTTTTCTCTTGTTTAATTTCTGCAATCCCAATTCTCAATTCCTTTTACAATTCAAGCAATTTACATTTCTTGCACTTTAAGCTTCAGTCATTTACATTTCTTGCAATCTAAGTTTCTACAATTTATATTTCTTGCACTTTAAGATTCAACTTCTTTAATTTCTCTGCACTTTAAATTCTTGTCAATTATCCCTCTCCCTTTAAATTTCATGCAATTTAGTTTCTGTTGGATACAAATCACTCAACTCAACTCTTGTTCGCTTGACTAAATCAACCACTAAACCAAAATTGCTCAATCCTTCAATCCTTGTGGGATCGACCTCACCCACGTGAGTTATTATTACTTGATGCGACCCGGTACAATTGTCGGTGAGTTTTGTGTTGGATCGTTTTCCACACATCATCGAGCTCGCCGTCGAAGACACCACCGCCGTCACTGTCAAACCCTAGCCGTCGCAGTCGCCGTCGACACTGTGGCAGAGAAGGAGGAAGGATGCGCGAATAGAAGAGGGAGAAGGAAGCTGCGAAGCCATCGCCATTTCTGCTCGGGGTTGTCGCCGCTGCCAAAGAAGACGCGTCCGAGAGAGAGAGAACCAAGGGGGTGACGCGTGATGTGACTCGGGGGTTGCATCGGTAAAGAATTTCTCAATAAAGTCGCATTGCAAGTATAGCTCTACCAATAACAATCCTCGAGTATCAATTTAGAAGGGATTTTGGTTGTCACAAGTTCAACCCCAATAAAAATAACTGAAGTATTCAAACCTCGGGTCGTCTCACAAGGAATGGGCAAATATGTGCTTCAACATTGGTTAGAAATCTGGGGTTGTGAGTCATGAGCAAGAAATTAAATGAAAAATCTTAACAAGCAAGTAATCTTAAAATGCAAGAAATTAATTCAAATGACTAAAGCAAGATATGAGCAATTCCAAACTAATGGGATAACATTCAAAGTAATTCTACACCAAACTAAACAACTACTATAACTAAGACAAAATAATCAAGACTTTTGGGTTTTCAAATATGAATAATAAAAGCAACTCTTGGCTAGACATGGGAATTGGGGTCACTATCCTTGTCTAATAACCATATCTTGACAATTATGAGGAACCAAACTCATTAAGTCTACTTCTATACTTGAAGTACGTTAAATGGCTTGGTCAAGATCAACCCATAAGGTCTAACCTCACTACTAATTAACCTAGTAGTAGGCTAGTGCCAATGGCTATTAAATTGACCACTAAGGGTTCCCAAATCATCAAATCCATTAGACCCAATGACTCAAGTTTACCCAATTTCCTTAGCCTAGGCCAAGAGTAAAAAGAACTACTCCATAATCAAGGTAAACAATTCATCAAACAACATGGTAAGCATTAACAAAAGACATGTTCAAAGTGCAATTAAATTGAAATTAACAAGTACCCACTGATGAGGGGAACTTTTGCGTGGTCTAGAAATTTGCGGATAAATCCTCGTTGCAAGTATAGTTTCTAAACCTTCAAAAGTCCTTTCATACAAACGTGTTGGGTGTCACAAGTAACAAACCCCTTTAGAAATTATTAACCGAGTATTCAAACCTCGGGTCGTCTTTGTAAATCATGTTGCTTGTATGCGAAGTTTGTATTCGTAGGTTTTGATGAATGACAAACCAACAAACGACATGAAAGACAAACCAACAAACAACTTGAATGAACAAGCATGTTGAAAGATCAACCAACATTCAACGTTGAGGAATGAAGAGTTGAAAGCAACACAACAACAACAAGAAACTCAAGTCCACAACATTTGAAGACAAGTATAGTGTCTTAGGACTTAGGTAACTTCTTGTTAAGAACCAATTGCTAAATCTCTCAACACACACTCACAAAATGTTTTGATGCACATCTTGCAATTCGATGCTAGCCAAATGGTTTAAAAACTTGTTTTCAAAGGTACAAAAGCATAGGAATTGACTCCAACAAGTTTGAGATCAATCCTAAGTATTTTGAAGTGATTTTAAGCCATTCTTTAAGGTTTGCATCGATGCACACTCATCTTGCATCGATGCAAAGCATGCGACGACTTGTTGCATCGATGCAAAGATGTTTGCATCGATGCAACCTAGCTGAAAATTCAAATTTCAGCTTCAAAGACACATTTGCATCGATGCAAAGTGTTATGCATCGATGCAAATGATTCAAAAACATAAAAAACGGCTAGTTTTGACAAAAAGGCTCCATCCCATTAACTCCCCAACGTTTCTAAGGTTTGGGGAGTCTATAAATAGATGGATTGAAGCCTTATTTCAAATACTTGAGTATTTGCAAACTATCTTGTTCATATTCTTTCATTCTACACATTTTTTAAGGTGTTATAATACACAATTTGAGAGAGCAATATCAATTGGTTCAATAGTGCTAAACTTGTAATCATACACTCTTCTAGAGAGTACTCATTTCGTCTCAACAATTCTTTGAGAATTGTTTTCTTGTACACTTTGTAAATTGGAGTGTGATCTCCAAGGTTGAGTCAAGAGTTATAAACACTATAGTCGGTGAGGATACCAAAGAAGTATACTAAGTACTCAAGGCAAATCTTAGAGAAGGTATCTCTAAGTGGAGTGGGTTAGTATACGAGTGGTGATCATATACCGTGAGGTGTTAGAAACTAAGGACTCGGATTGTAAAAGGTTTTGCGCGAGCACCTTGAAGCTTGGCAATAGTGGAACTTCTCAATAGCGATTGAGAAAGAAAGTGGACGTAGGACAAGGATTGTGCCGAACCACTCTAAATAGCGTTTGCATCTCTCCAAACTCATCTCTTCAATATTATTGTCTTTTACCTTTGAGCAAATAAATTGTGATCAAAAAGTAGCTTCGTAAGTACTTAAGGAATAGCTTAAGTCCGATTGGTGAAAAGCTTGATCAATTTATTTGAGTTGGTGTCTATTGGAAAGTAAAAGCTCCTTATAAATGCTTAGCAATTGAGTTAAGCTCTTGGAAAAATACTAGTACAATAACACCTTTGTATATTGTCTTTAACTTTCGCAAAAAGATTCATTGTTGTTGCAATACTCAATTCACCCCCCCCTCTTGAGTAATTGTGCATAGGTTCTACAAGTGGTATCAAAGCTTAACCCTTTGAAAGACTTAACCGTTTAAGGGAAAAGATCATGGCAAGCACAAGCTTTAACAACAACAACACTAGTGAATGTAACTCAACCGCTAGACCTCCTCTTTTTAGCGGAACAAATTACTCTTATTGGAAAAATAAGATGAGAATTTGGATCCGTTCTCAAGATGTGAGAATTTGGAAAGTGATTGAGAATGGAAATCACATTCCAACAAAGACAACAAGCGCTAAAGAAGGAGAAGTCTCTGTCTCAAAGCAAGTACCGAAAGGAGAAGATGAATATAGTGACGATGATTGGAAGAAAGTGGCAATGAATGATAAAGCCATCAACTTCATTCATTGTGCACTTAACGAGCATGATTATATGAAGATCTCTACATGTGAAACCGCTAAAGAGATTTGGGATAAACTCCAAATCACTTACGAAGGAACCGACCACGTTAAAGAATCAAAGGTATTTATGTTGGTTCATGAATGGGAAAATTTTAAAATGAAAGATGAAGAGAGCATTGAAGAAGCTCTTGAAAGACTCTCCAAGATCTTCAACAACCTAAGCATGCCTGGCACAAAATACAATGATAAACAAATTGTGACCAAGGTGCTTACAAGCCTTACACCAAAATGGAACTCCAAAGTGAACGCCATTGTGGAAGGAAGGCTCTATGATCAACTTACATTTGATCAACTACGAGGTAATCTTCTCACCTATGAAATGACTATGCTAAATAGATAAAAAGGTGAAGAAAGCAAGAAGAAAAGTCTCGCCCTTAAAACAACATCACTACAAGAAGAGAGTGATGATAATGAAGAAGAAGGAGATGAAGAATTTGCACTCTTATTAAAAAGATTCAATAAGTTTGCAATGAAGAAAAACTTCAAGAGCAAAACAAAGGTACCAAAATGCTATGAGTGTGGAGAAGTTGGACACATTAAACCCAATTGTCCAAAACTTCAAAAGGAGGACAAAAATAAGAAATTTAAGAAGAAGGAGAAAGCATACATATCATGGGAGAACGAGGATGAATCCGACTCCGATGACGACGAGGTTGCAAATCTTTGCTTAATGGCAAGCGAAGAAAAGGTTAGTGATGACAACTCCACTTCTTTTAATTTACAAGATGAATATGATGCCTTACTTGAGGTGTACACAAAACTTACCCAAGATTATTCTCTCGTAAAGAAAAAGAATATGGATCTTTTAAAACAAAATGAGATGTTGAAAAACGAGAATATCAATCTTGGAAAAGATAAGTGTAGCACAAGTAGTGATCCATACAAATCTTGTAAAATGCATGAAAATGAAATTACAAATCTTAAGAACACTTTAGCTAAGTTCAATGAATCTTCAAAGAACTTAGATAAAATGTTGAAAAACCAAAAGCATGTTCATAATAAGGAAGGTTTAGGTTTTGAAAAAGGAAAATTTAAAAATACTAAAACTCCTATTAGGCAACCGCAAGCCCAAAAGGCAAGCATGCCTAAAAGGAATGAAGCCTTTAAACATCCTCCTCAACATGCTTCATTTAGAAATTATAATCACAATGCATATAGATCAAAAGATGTTGCATTTAGGAAACAACCTAGGCAACCATTTAGAAACATGCATAGGATGCATAATCCAAATGTCATATGTCATTATTGTAATAAAGTAGGTCATATAGCACCCGTATGCTTTACTAGAATTAAACATATAAACTTTCGTAGTCAAGATACGAGATGGGCACCTTATGGGCATTATGCTCATACTAACCATCAAGGACCCAAATTCACTTGGGTACCTAAATCCCAATTTTAATTGTTTTGTAGGTACGTGTTGGAGCTAAGGATACAAATTGGTATGTTGATAGTGGATGCTCCAAACACATGACCGGCGATGAATCAAAGTTCACCGCAATAGAGCCTACAAACGGAGGAAACGTGATCTATGGAGACAACAACACCGGCAAAGTAATCGGCGTTGGAAAAGTTGGTAAAAATTCTTCTACCTCCATAGATAATGTTATACTTGTCAAAGGTCTCAAACATAATCTCATTAGTGTTAGCCAACTTTGTGACAAAGGAAACTTAGTCACCTTTGATTCAAAATGTTGTTTGATAAAAAGGCAAGACACTAATGAAATTGTGCTAATTGGGCACCGTGTTGACAATGTATACATGATTAATCTAGATGAAGTTTCCTCAAATGATGTGAAATGCCTTGTTAGTAAAAATGATGAAACTTGGTTATGGCATCGTAGAGTAGCTCATGCTAACATGGACCATCTTAGCAAGTTGGTCTCTAAAGAGTTAGTAATTGGCTTACCAAAGCTACGTTTTGAAAAAGACGTCCTTTGCGACGCATGTCAAAAGGGAAAACAAGTAAAGGCCTCTTTTAAATCCAAAAACATTGTTTCAACAACAAGGCCATTACAACTTTTGCACATGGATTTATTTGGTCCTTCTAGGACTATGAGCTTTGGTGGCAATTACTATGCTTTAGTTATTGTTGATGATTACTCTCGATTTACATGGACCTTGTTCCTAGCAAACAAGAGTGATGCATTTCGAGCATTCAAAAGATTAGCCAAAGTTATTCAAAATGAAAAGAATTTGCATATATCATCTATTAGAAGTGATCATGGTGGAGAATTTGAAAACAATCTTTTTGAAACTTTTTGTGAAGAAAATGGCATTGAGCATAATTTTTCCTCTCCTAGAACACCACAACAAAATGGTGTGGTTGAAAGGAAAAATCGTCATTTAGAAGAAATGGCGAGAACTATGCTCAATGAGGCTAATATTCCTAAGTACTTTTGGGCGGATGCGGTTAGTACCACGTGTTATGTTATGAATAGGATTATCATTCGACCTATTCTTAAGAAAACACCGTACGAATTGTACAAAGGAAGAAAGCCAAATATTTCCCACCTTCACGTCTTTGGCTGTAAATGCTTTATTCTAAATAATGGAAAAGATAACTTAGGCAAATTTGATGCTAAGGCTGATGAAGGAATCTTCTTAGGCTACTCTTTAACTAGCAAAGCTTTTAGAGTATATAATAAACGCATCATGACTATGGAAGAAAGTATTCATGTCGCTTTTGATGAAACTAACCGTTGTTGTGCTAGAAAAGATTTTGATGAAAATGTAGAAAACTTTGATTCACTAAATTTGAATGGTGAAGACAAAGAAAAAGATTTAAATGAAGCCTCTACAAGCTCAACAAAGGATAGTGTTCAAGTTGAAAAAATTGAACCATCACAAGCACAAATAAATGCACTTCCAAAGGACTGGCGTACTTCAAAGGATCATCCTCTAGACAACGTCATTGGTGATGTTTCGAAAGGGGTAACAACTCGATCCACTTTTAGAAATTTATTTGCATATAGTGCTTTTGTTTCTCAAATTGAACCATCTACCATTGAGTCCGCAATTGATGATGAACATTGGGCTATGGCAATGCAAGAGGAGCTTAACCAATTCAAACAAAATGACATTTGGGAATTGGTGCCTAAACCAAGTAATCAAACAATTGTAGGAACAAAATGGGTTTTTAGAAATAAACTCGATGAAAATGGTACAATTGTTAGAAACAAAGCTAGATTGGTAGCTAAAGGTTATAATCAAGAGGAAGGCATTGATTATGACGAAACTTATGCTCCCGTAGCTAGATTAGAAGCTATTAGGATGTTACTTGCTTTTGCATCCTCTTATAACTTCAAACTTTATCAAATGGATGTTAAGAGTGCCTTTCTTAATGGTTTCATTCAAGAAGAAGTATATGTTGAACAACCTCCCGGTTTTGAGGATTATGAAAATCCTAATCATGTTTTTAAACTCAAGAAAGCTCTTTATGGTCTTAAACAAGCTCCAAGAGCTTGGTATGAACGTTTGAGCAAGTTTTTAATAGAAAAGGGTTTTAGAAGAGGGAAGGTTGATACAACTTTATTTATCATGATTGAAAACAAAAATATCCTTTTGGTACAAGTTTACGTCGATGACATAATATTTGGTTCAACTAACGAATCACTTTGCAAGTTTTTCTCAAACCTCATGCAAAGTGAATTTGAAATGTCCATGATGGGCGAACTCAACTTCTTCCTTGGTCTTCAAATCAAACAAGGAAAAGAAGGAACTTTCGTTAGCCAAACCAAATATTGCAAGGAATTGCTCAAAAGATTTGGAATGGAAAATGCTAAGGCAATGGACACACCAATGAGCACTACTTGCTACCTTGACAAAGATGAACAAGGTAAAAACATAGATGTAAAGAAGTATAGAGGCATGATAGGATCATTACTTTATCTAACGGCAAGTAGGCCAGATATCATGTTTAGTGTATGCATGTGTGCGAGATACCAAGCTAATCCTAAGGAATCTCACTTAAGTACGGTGAAAAGGATTATGAAGTATCTCATAGGAACATTAAATGTTGGATTGTGGTATCCGAAAGGATCCACTTGTGATTTGATTGGTTATTCCGATTCCGATTTTGCCGGTTGCAAATTGGATAGGAAAAGCACTAGCGGCACTTGTCACTTGCTAGGAAACTCTCTTGTTTCATGGCATAGTAAGAAACAAGTAAGTGTAGCCTTGTCTACCGCCGAAGCCGAGTATGTAGCCGCCGGTAGTTGTTGCGCCCAAATTTTATGGATGAAACAACAACTTGTGGACTATGGACTCATGCTTGATCACATTCCTATCAAATGTGATAATACTAGTGCAATAAATTTAACCAAGAATCCGGTTCAACATTCAAGAACCAAGCATATTGAGATTAGACATCACTTCATAAGAGACCATGTTGAAAAGGGTGATGTGGTTATTGAATTTGTCGAAACTAGTAAACAACTAGCGGACATCTTCACTAAACCTTTATGTAAAGAAAGTTTTTTTTAACATCCAAAATGAACTTGGTATCTTGGATTCTAATCTAATATGATTTGTTTGAATTCATTGTATTTATATTGCTATTTTTGTATCTCTTACTAACTTAAGCATTGGAGATATCCAATTAGCCATTGTTTTGTAGGTTTATGAGTTGATGAATGAGTGATTAATCTTGAGGTAGATTGAAGAATTTGAAGATTATAAACAATGGAGGATCAACAAATTGAAGTTTATAATAGTTTAAGTGAGTATATACATGATGGAACTCAAAGGATTGAAGAAAGAACCACCAACGGATGAAAATTTGGTGATTTTGGGCAAAATTATGCATGTTGCATCGATGCAACCAAGCTTTGCATCGATGCAAAGCACACAACGTGCTATGTGCATCGATGCAAAGCCTATTGCATCGATGCAAACACGACCAAATTGCACAAAAACACGTGAATTTGGCATTTTTGAGCAACAAAACCCCACTTTTTCATCATCTTCAACCTCACAACTCATATCCCCACATTCAAACCTCCATAACCTCCAAAACAAGCTCACATATAGCTTCATACAACTCACAAAACTTAGATACCCACTACAAACAAATTACATATTTGAAGTCCCCACATTCTCCTCTACAAAACCCATAAAACAAAATCATCCACAATGCCTAGAATCAAGAGAACCATCAAGAAGTCAAAAGGCTCTTCAAGTGTGGTCCCACCTCCAAATGATCATCCTTTGGCAAGGTACTTTGCTTCTAATGAAGAACTTCAATTCTATGAGGCAAGGCTCGCCGGAAGAAAGGAAATTCCTCCGAGGTATTTGGATCCGACCCTTCTTGTCATTCATAAGTTTGATACTCTTAAGGCTATTCTAGTTCATCAAGGCCTCATGGATTTTGTTCAAATTAAGAGTAAATATTATCCGGATTTAGTTGCCATAGCCTATAGTACACTCATGCTTGAGATTAATGAGGAAGATGAATCAAATTTCACATTATTCTTCAAGATAGGAAGAAAGGATTATAGGCTAGATGGTGATGAGTTAGCCACCATTTGGGAGTTGCCAAATCAAGGTGACTTGTTTCAAGGTGGTAAAACCCCAATTGATGAATGGGGTTATTCAAAGGACAATGCCATGCATTTGTTCAACCTTGTACAAGGAGCTCACTCCAAAATTAGTTGCAATTCAATGAGTGCGGAACATAGAACTTTGTTATATCTAGTCACCTATGTATTGCAACCTAGAATATCCGGGCATGCGAATGTAAATGATGAAGATTTGATTGTCATGTGGGCTATGATGAATGGGATTAAGATTAATTGGCCATACTTTATAGTACAACATATGATTAGGCTCAAAATGAAGGATAGGAATGGTGGATTAGGATTCCTTTGCCTATGGTCTAAAGTCTTTGATTATGTTGGTATTGATATATCAAATGAGATTGCCAAGGAAGTACCACCTCAATCTTGTATCAACACTCATATTCTCAACAAAATGGGAAGAAGAAATGTTGATGAACAAGGTCCTCAAGAGCAAGCTCCTCCACAAGCACCTCAAGCTCAAGAACCACCCTCCTTGGTTGATGTAATGAGAGAATTACAATCCATCAACCAAAACATCCAAAGGATTGAAGTAGAGCATGGTAGGCAACTTGAAGCACTTAATCGTCGTGTGTCTCGTGTAGATCATCGCACGGGTCGCTTGGATCGTCGTATTGATGACTTATATGAGCATTTCGGCATCCACCTACCGTATGAAGAGGATAATGATGATGATGAAGACCAAGATTGATTGTCTCCTCTTCATCAAGTCACTTTTTATTGCTTTATGTTTATTTGATTATATGAATTGTTAAACTAACTCCTAGTAAGCTAAGGATTTCTATTATGGTTTAAATACTTTGATATTTCCTTCATAATTTGTTTAATGATTAATGCTTGTATGCTTATTTGGTGAATAACTCAAAATAGGCTTAGTACCCCTATTTTAAGTTAATGTGCATGCCTTGATATATTTCACTTCTTTAGGGGGAATTATGCATGCTTGTTATATATAAAAAGAGGAAATCAAATTCTTTTTGAAAGGGGGAATATCTCATCCTTGAGATTAATAGAGATATTGAACTTAAAAAAAAAATTCATTGTTTTATGCATGCTTCTATGACACATTTCAAACTCCTTTTTTTTTGATAATGTCAAAAGGGGGAAGAAAAGTTTGAGGATATTTGAAGTTTTGAACTTTTGAAAAAGAAGAAGTTTGAGGATTTGAAAAGAAGAAATAAGTTTGCAAAACAATGATTTCAAAAAGACTTCCGCTAAGCAAAAACTTTTGATATCTAAATCGTTTTCTTTGATAAACGCCCTTTAAGGGAACAAATGCACATATTTAGGGGGAACTCTTGCAAAATTTTTCTTGTGAAGTCTTCTCCAAAGCTTTCTATAAAACAAAGTGCATTATTGTTGCTTTCAAAATCATTTATAAATGCATATCCTCAAAATTGGTTTGTCATTATCAAAAAGGGGGAAATTGTAAATCATGTTGCTTGTATGCGAAGTTTGTATTCGTAGGTTTTGATGAATGACAAACCAACAAACGACATGAAAGACAAACCAACAAACAACTTGAATGAACAAGCATGTTGAAAGATCAACCAACATTCAACGTTGAGGAATGAAGAGTTGAAAGCAATACAACAACAACAAGAAACTCAAGTCCACAACATTTGAAGACAAGTATAGTGTCTTAGGACTTAGGTAACTTCTTGTTAAGAACCAATTGCTAAATCTCTCAACACACACTCACAAAATGTTTTGATGCACATCTTGCAATTCGATGCTAGCCAAATGGTTTAAAAACTTGTTTTCAAAGGTACAAAAGCATAGGAATTGACTCCAACAAGTTTGAGATCAATCCTAAGTATTTTGAAGTAATTTTAAGCCATTCTTTAAGGTTTGCATCGATGCAAAGCATGCGACGACTTGTTGCATCGATGCAACCTAGCTGAAAATTCAAATTTCAGCTTCAAAGACACATTTGCATCGATGCAAAGTGTTATGCATCGATGCAAATGATTCAAAAACATAAAAAACAACTAGTTTTGACAAAAAGGCTCCATCCCATTAACTCCCCAACGTTTCTAAGGTTTGGGGAGTCTATAAATAGATGGATTGAAGCCTTATTTCAAATACTTGAGTATTTGCAAACTATCTTGTTCATATTCTTTCATTCTACACATTTTTTAAGGTGTTATAATACACAATTTGAGAGAGCAATATCAATTGGTTCAATAGTGCTAAACTTGTAATCATACACTCTTCTAGAGAGTACTCATTTCGTCTCAACAATTCTTTGAGAATTGTTTTCTTGTACACTTTGTAAATTGGAGTGTGATCTCCAAGGTTGAGTCAAGAGTTATAAACACTATAGTCGGTGAGGATACCAAAGAAGTATACTAAGTACTCAAGGCAAATCTTAGAGAAGGTATCTCTAAGTGGAGTGGGTTAGTATACGAGTGGTGATCATATACCGTGAGGTGTTAGAAACTAAGGACTCGGATTGTAAAAGGTTTTGCGCGAGCACCTTGAAGCTTGGCAATAGTGGAACTTCTCAATAGCGATTGAGAAAGAAAGTGGACGTAGGACAAGGATTGTGCCGAACCACTCTAAATAGCGTTTGCATCTCTCCAAACTCATCTCTTCAATATTATTGTCTTTTACCTTTGAGCAAATAAATTGTGATCAAAAAGTAGCTTCGTAAGTACTTAAGGAATAGCTTAAGTCCGATTGGTGAAAAGCTTGATCAATTTATTTGAGTTGGTGTCTATTGGAAAGTAAAAGCTCCTTATAAATGCTTAGCAATTGAGTTAAGCTCTTGGAAAAATACTAGTACAATAACACTTTTGTATATTGTCTTTAACTTTCGCAAAAAGATTCATTGTTGTTGCAATACTCAATTCACCCCCCCCCTCTTGAGTAATTGTGCATAGGTTCTACAGTCTTCTCAAGGAACTGCGAGGAAGTATGTTCTTATTATTGGCTATAAAGGTTTTAATCGGGGTTTAGAAGATGAGAAGCAAGTAATTTAAGTAACAAATAAAGTAAATGGCAATTAAAATAAATAAATACTGTAAAGCAGACTTTTGGCAAGGTAAGGGAAGTTGGAGGTCCAACGTAGTTATCTCTCCCAACTATAATGAAAGTTGAATCTAAACTCCACTTGGTCAACCTTTACTAAGGCAAAGGGAAGTCAAGGGACTAATTAATCTGGCCTTTGAATCCTATTTATTTCCTAAGAAAAGGTTGGGATTATTTAAGTTCAGCTTAATTAGCAAGATAACGATTATCACTTATGTTGAGTTTAATAACTGTTGAGTTACTGAATTCTTAACCAGAAACAAAAGAGCGAAAAGTAAAATTGCTGGAATAATAAAAATGTCCTTAGATGGGAAGCAATGGTAACTTAAATCAAAGGGAACAATCATAAACTGAAAATACCTCAATTATCATTAATTCAAATAACAGTCTGTAACATGGAAGAATTCTTAGATTCAATTATAAAGGTAAATAGCCAACTCAGATATTGAAATAAATAAATAAAGTGAAAGGAAAGTTTAAAACAAAGAAATATAAAACCTGGATTGAGAGTCACTCTTAAAATAAGAAGAAATCCTAAATCCTAAAAGAGAGAGAGAGAGAAGATCTCCTTCTCAGCTAAATCTAAATCATTGAAAAGTAAAATATGCGAGGTCTCTTGAATGGGTGCATTCCCACACTTTATAACCTCTGGTCTATGCTGTCTGTACTTGGATCTGGGCTAAAAAGGGCTTCAGAATTTGCTGGGGGCGTATTCTGTAATTTCTGGTGCGTGGCCTCTGTCACGCGTCCGCGTGGGTCACGCGGTCGCGTCATTTGGAGCTTTTCCTTGCCACGCGGTCGCGTCAGTCATGCAACCGCGTCATGTGCGTTCTGCTTAAGGCGCGCGGTCGCGTCAGTCATGCGGCTGCGTCGCTGCTGATTCGTGCTTGGCACGCGATCGCGTCATCCATGCGATCGCGTGGATATCAGTTTCCTTAAAGCTCCGTTTTGCTTTCTCCTTCCATTTTAGTATGTTTTCTTTTCCATCCTTTAAGTCATTCTGCCTTAGAAAATCTGAAACTACTCAACACACTAATCACGGCATCGAATTGAAATAAAGGTAATTAAAATAATTAATTTTTAAAGCTTAGGAAACATTTTTTTCACAATATGACATAATAAGGAAGGGAAAGTAAAACCATGCAATTAATGTGAATAAGCAGGTGAAGGATTGTATAAATCACTCAAATTAAGCACAAAAGAACTCATGAAACATGGGTTTATCAACCTCCCCACACTTAAACACTAGCATGTCCTCATGCTAAATCCAAGGTAAATAATTAAGGTTAAAGTGATGGAATGTCATGCAATGCAACCTAATTTAAATGCAACTACCTAAATGAATGATGCATAATGCAACTCTAAATTATTCACTTATATATAAAGCTTACATGTAGTCAAGTTAATTCACATTCTCAAGGAGTCATGTATATATATAGCCAACCCTTATATAATAAAGCATTTTAGCAAATGAGATGGGAAAGAAAACATTGTACAAACTTGCAAAATAATTAGTAAATTTAAGCACAGATATATGTTGATGAGTTATTGAACCCTCACTAGATTTTGTGTTTACTCTCTAGTCACTCAGTGTTCATTGGGTTTATTCACTCTATTTTTCTTTTTATTCTTAATTTCTATAGCTTTGTTTTTCATCTAACCAATCAACAATTATAGAATATAGTCATACCAAAAAGTCATGAGGTCTTTAATTAAGGTTGTAATGGGGTCAAGGTAAAGGTAAGGATTTATGTATAGGGTCAAGTGAGCTAATAAGTGAATCCTTAATTAGACTAAGATCTCACCTAACATACATATTTAGTAAAATAAAATCTTTTTACCTATTTTCCCATATTATCCCACTTATTGTTACATGCTCATGTTTCACTTTTTATTTTTATCCCATGTGCATTGTTTTTATTTTGCATTGGGGAATTTCTTTTATATCCCCTTTTATTTAGATGTTGAAAAATAAAATTTTTTTTTAATGCACATGGTAATTGAATCACCTAGATTTTCTCATGAGCATGCTTTCCAAATTTATTTTATTTCTTTTAACTTCTCTACCTTTTTGTTTCTATCATCCATGTTCCCAAAAGGTTTCCCACATTTAACTCTATTCATGATTTTCTATCTTAAGCTAACCAAAGATTCACTTGGGATTTTCTTTTATTTTTCTACTTAAGGCTAGTAATTTGGCTAAATAGAATAAAGGAGTTTTAAAAGTCTCAAGGGGCTAACAAGGGTGATGTAAAAGGTAGGCTAATTTAGGGTAAGTGAGCTAAAATCAAATGATGGCCTCAATCATTCTCTTGGTATGTATCTATTCTATATTCTATAATTGGACATATAGATTAAAGCAAAGGAAAGAACATCAGAATAAAAAGAAATGAAACACACAGAAATGAAATTATGGTTTGAATGCAACCATACAATTTAAGCTCAAGACTCACAGGCTGTGTGTTCTCTAACTCAAGCATCATATATCATTTATATATTGTATGCAGGTTTAGTTAAAAATTCCCATTATTCTCATAAAAAAATTATTTAGGGTAGCTTTTAAAGTTTTAATGTTCCTCCTTGATGAAATATTGTCAGCTTAACTACATCATGTAATGCTATATATAAGGTTTGTGGATTTAAATCTGTTATGTTCAATTTCCTAGCTTACTTCCTTTTTATATTTTTCAATTTAAACTATACTATCTTATGCTAAAAAGGGTAAACTATACTAATTAATCCACTAATAAATCAGAATTGTAAACTAAACTAAATAACTAAAATAAACTAAATGGCTAAAATGTGAACTAAAGATGTAAAATGCAGAAAATAGAGTAAAAATACATAAAAGCAATGTATAAGTACTCATAAAATAACAGTAAAAGAAAAAGAGAAAAATACAGAAAAATATCAGAAATAAAAAAAAAGTATGTAGTGGTTCACCCAAATAAACGCCAGAGATGGCAACCTCCCCACACTTAAAAGGAAGCATCGTCCCCGATGCTCAATCAAGCCGGGTGTGAAGGAGTGTCATCATTGGGAGGGATGGTAGCTGGAGTCTCAGTGGTGGTAGGCTGGGAGTTTGGCTGCTGTGGAGGAGGTGCTAACTAGATCGGGATCTCAAGATCCGCAGCCTCAATCTGATGTGGAACCGCTGCCTGTGGTGTGGCTGGTGCTGCCTCTTGGGGATGGGTCTCTGCATCGGGTGCATCCGCCTCCTCCTCAGATGCCTCGGATGGTGTGTCAGGCTCGGAGGGGATGTCACTGGATCATATCATCAGCTTTAGGTGCTCATAGCGCCGCTTGTTGCGACGCTCCATCTGGTCAAGTCGTCGGAACAAGCGGTGCACCAGATGATAGACGGGCTCTGTGGCAGGTGGAGGTGTAGTGGTGGTAGCAGGGGTAGGTGGTGCAGCAGTGGAGGAAGAGGGTCCGGCAGACGGTGGGGCTGACTCATCAATAGCAGTGAATGGTGGTGGTCTGTGGCCCAAGGCTAGGAAGTTCCGGCTGTGCGGAATGATCTTCCTGCAATCCGCCGCTGGTGGTCTCTCATCGGCAGCCTCCCATGGCACGTCAGCTCGACGGCCAAGCTGTGTAACTAGATATGGAAAGGGGAGGGTGCCTCGGACGTGGACCCTGGCCATATAATGCCGAATGAAACGTGGCAGATAAAGGTCCTTACCCTCCAGCACACACCAAAGGAGGGTGATCATAGCAGCCGGGATCTCCGTCTCGTGAGTACTCGGCATCACATAATTACTCAAGATCTGATGCCATAACCGAGCCTCATCGTTTAAGTATGCTCTCTTGATCCCTCTAGGCATGGTAGTGTCCTGACCCATCTCCCAAGGAACAGTCGGGTCGAGAGCTATCCGTGCCTTCACGGCATCCCAATCAAACTGCATCTGACGCATGTCCTCCTCAGACTTTGAATAACCATCAGGCTGATCAGACTTGGCTGGGAGCCGGAGAATGTCCTCTAAAGCCTCTTCAGTGACCAAAATTTGTTTTCCTCTCAGGTTCACTGCATCTAGGGTGGTGAGGTAGTAGTTGCAGTAGAATTCTCGGACCCAAGATGCGTTGACCTCTGTCAGTGTTCTCTCCAGAAAGAACCAGCCCCTTTGCTTAATTTGCTCAGTGGTGTACTGCTGGAGGGCTTCTGGAATCTTCAGAGTTCGTTCCAGGTATAGATTTCTGGAGTTTGCAAAAGCCGGGTACTTCAGCTCACAGTATCGGTTTGCAAATTTTATAGGATCATTCGCAGGGAGCAACTGGTCAGCTTTTTTCTGCTGTGTGAAGTTCTTCTCCCGCCATGAAGAATCGTGCATTAGAGCAATGATGGACTGGGAGGAATCTCCTCTCTTGCGCTTGCCAGTAGCCTTGCCTTTTCCTTTCCTTTGTGAGGCAGACATCATGAAAAACAGAAAACCAGGATATGGATAAAATAGGAAAGCGAATAAGCAATTAAACAAAGGAAACTCAAAGCGTCAAGGGAGAATTAGAATAATGAAAATGAGTAAATGAAATGGGATTGAATTTATGTGAAATGGAAAAATAATCAATATGCCATGGTTAGAAAGTTAGAGGAAAGTGAAAATAATCAGAAAAGAGATAAAAAGGGTTAGTATGGTTAGAATTTGAAAAAGAAATTAGTAAATTAAAATTAGTGAGTTAGTAAAGTGCGGGTTAAAGTAAGTGGCATAGAAAAATTCCATATAACAAGGATTCACAGGTAAGAATAGAAGTACTCATAATCGAACAAGGAAAATAGGGTGATGCTGATTCGAATAGAAAGAAAGAAAGCAAAAATTTGAATCAGTGAATCACAAATGCAGTTTATGAACCAGGAAATCAAGGAGGATAAGAATGTATGCCATAGGATTCATGAAATGGTTTGGGTAAAGCAGAGTAAAACAGAGTTCAGAAATGCCAAACCAAAACATGAAAGAAAACAATTTACAAAAAATTTGGGCAGCATTCCGGCTAAAATTGGATTGTCCCAGAAAATAAACAGCAATCATAGCAGTTCATATGAATTAAAAACTTGCTGCAGTTACCAGTAATGAATAGAAACAGGAAAATTTGGAGTAACAAGCAGCAATTGCAAGAAATCATAGCATATGAATGAGGTCACAGGAACAGCAGAATTGCAGTTATGATAAAACATAAATAGGAACAGTGCAAGTAAACAGACCTAGATCCACTAACCACAGCCTAAGCTACCTATCAACCTAAAAATCCACTACAGCATGCATATCTATCTATCCTAATGATGAACAGAAACGGAAAAAAGTACAGAAAAATGACGAACGGATAAAAGGGGGTTGCATTTTGCGGAACCTGGTAGGCGGGAGGGGTGGAACGGGGAAGAAGGTGGCTGCGGCGGTGTCCGGCGCAGTGGCGGGGCACGGTGTCGCGGTGGCGGCTGAGGGGGGCAGTGGCGGAGAGAGTTTTGGGTTAGTGATAGAAGAAGGGGGGTTTGTGGGTGGGTGGCGGAGGAGGGGGCGCAACTGGAAGGCCGGCGGTGGTGGGAGGTGGTCGCGGAGGGCAGTGGTGGAGAGGGGAGGAGAGAGGAAGAAGGGAGAAGAAGGGAGGGGAGGGGAAGAAGAAGAAGAAGCAGAGAGGGAGAAGAAGAAGCAGAGAGGGAGAAGAGGGTTGGGGGTGGGGGGCTGCGCGACTGATAGGGTTTGCGTGGCTGGGGGTTATACTTTCGAATCCACGCGACCGCGTGGGGCACGCGGTCGCGTGGTTGGGGTGAAAATGGGAGTGACGCGATCGCGTGGGGCGCGCGATCACATGAGAGGGGGGAAAGAGAGGTGACGCGATCGCGTGGGTCGCGCGATCGCATCGCTGGAATTTGTGCGAAACGCACGACTCCAGCGCCGTTTTAGCGCAACTCTCTGTCTCCTTTTGGGGTGATATGCAATCCATGCGACGCGATCGCGTCGCTCACGCGGTCGCGTGGGAATGGTATTGTGCAAGTGACGCGATCGCATGGGGCATGCGATCGCGTGGGCCAATTTGTGCGAAACGCACAAGGGCCGCACGATTCCAGCCTAACTTTCTGTTCGTCGGATCCTTACGCCGATATGTATATCACGCGGCCGCGTGGGTCACGCGGTCGCGCGGGTGGTGTTTTTTGCAGTATGACACGATCGCATGGGGCATGCGGTCGCATCGTGCACCCTTTTTTTTTGCATGAAAAATGCAGAATGCAAACGATTAACATGAATGCTATGCATGATTCCAGGTTTAATAAACTAAAATGAAAAAAAGAAAAATGAAAGCAATTAACAAGAAATAAATTGAAAAAGAAGCGACCATACCATGGTGGGTTGTCTCCCACCTAGCACTTTTAGTTAAAGTCCTTAAGTTGGACATTGGAGGAGTATCCTGTTATGGTGGTTTATGTTTAAATTCGTCCAAAAATCTCCACCAGTGCTTGGAATGCCAATAGCCTCCGGGGTCCCAAACTAGGCATGCAAAGCTTCCGAACAGCTTTAAATATATTGTTAGGCTCCCGGGATGACAAATGTCAGAATAAACTCCAGGATTCCAAGCCTTGCTTTTAAATCTGCCTCCGTCTTGATCTACATGTCTCCATCCGGGAGGTTTTAAAAGTAGGATCTCACCGTGGTGACCAAACGTTTTCCGTGATCTATGTAATTGAGCATGATACCAATCCGTGTACTTCGAGGTGAAGCGTGGAACCTTATTGAACCTTGTGCACCAGCTCTGAGTACGAGCCATTTCCCTATTACTCTTAAAGCCGCAGAGAGCTCTAAGCTCGCCATCTGTTTCAAGCAAACCATATTCAAGTGAATAAGTAAAGTTATAAGTTAAGGATTGTACCCACTTGAAGCTTGTATTAGGTGGTAATGGCCTTGGGATAGGTGTTTTTGGTGGTTCTGCAAGTTCCATTTCCTTGTGCTCTTCTGTGAATTCTTCCACTTCTTTGCAAAGATCTTCAATTGTATCTGTGTCCTGGTCAAAGTCTTCTATGTCTTCCTCATCACTTGAGTCATAGATTGGAGGTTGAGAGAAATCTACCTCTGCATCATCTTCATATTCACTTGGGGAAGATTCTTCGATCTCAGAGAATTCACTTGCGGATGCAAGTTCATCACCAAGAGAGCTAGACTTGTGACTATCATTATCAAGGGAAATTGCTTCTTGGATTATTCCGTCTGATTCTTCGTAAACGACTTGCCTTGGAGAAATATCCTCCTTAGCATCAACTGTAGCATCCTGGACGGAGTTTTCCTCCATTCTGGATTCCCATGGAGGTTCAGCATCTCCTAGATCTTCAACCAACTCTTCTTCTTGAACAAAGACAGCTTCTTCTAATTGTTCTAGTACAAATTCATTCTCTGTCTTGTCCACTGGAGTTTCTAGTATCTCCTTCATGCTACGCTCTTCATTGGGCTGTCCACATGGAGCTGTGGCTGATCCTTGTGTATTTAAGCGCCTAGAAGCCCATTGAATTAACACTTGCTCAAGTTGTTGAATGGTTGTTTGAAATTTTCTTACTGTTTCCTTTAGGCGATCCTCTGCTTCTCGGGTTGCTGGACTTGGACATGATACAAAGGAAAGTGGTGGTGATTGGGAGTGATTGGATTGGTATTGGGGTAAGGAAGGATCATATGGTGGCGAATGGTGAAGAGAAGCTTGTGAGTGTGGTGGTTCGAGGTTATGTTGAAAGGATGGTTTATATGCACGGGGTGGGGCTTGTTGGTAGTTACAAGGTTGTCCACCATGTCTTTCAGCTGGGTATGCATTGTAGAATGGTCTTTGTCCAGGATATCTCGGAGGGTGTTGCTGCCAAAAGGGTTGATTAGATCCTCTTGGTTCCATCCATCCTTGATTGGTCTGACCTTGATGCACATTTCTGCTGTAACTTCTATTTCCTTTAACAATATTAGAACCAAACTCAAAGCGAGAGGGGTGAGAGTTCATAGTAGCAAATAAAGATAAAAAGGAAAAACAAAAATAAATAAACAAGAAAAAGAAAAATATTTACAATAACTAATAATAAGGCACACGTTAGCAGTTCCCCAACAACGGCGCCATTTTGATGAGGGAAACTTTTGCGTGGTCTAGAAATTTGCGGATAAATCCTCGTTGCAAGTATAGTTTCTAAACCTTCAAAAGTCCTTTCATACAAACGTGTTGGGTGTCACAAGTAACAAACCCCTTTAGAAATTGTTAACCGAGTATTCAAACCTCGGGTTGTCTTCTCAAGGAACTGCGAGGAAGTATGTTCTTATTATTGGCTATAAAGGTTGTAATCGGGGTTTAGAAGATGAGAAGCAAGTAATTTAAGTAACAAATAAAGTAAACGGTAATTAAAATAAATAAATACTGTAAAGCAGACTTTTGGCAAGGTAAGGGAAGTTGGAGGTCCAATGTAGTTATCTCTCCCAACTATAATGAAAGTTGAATCTAAACTCCACTTGGTCAACCTTTACTAAGGCAAAGGGAAGTCAACGGAATAATTAATCTGGCCTTTGAATCCTATTTATTTCCTAAGAAAAGGTTGGGATTATTTAAGTTCAGCTTAATTAGCAAGATAACGATTATCAATTATGTTGAGTTTAATAACTGTTGAGTTACTAAATTCTTAACCAGAACCAAAAGGGGGAAAAGTAAAATTGCTGGAATAATAAAAATGTCCTTAGATGGGAAGCAATGGTAACTTAAATCAAAGGGAACAATCATAAACTGAAAATACCTCAATTATCATTAATTCAAATAACAGTCTGTAACATGGAAGAATTCTTAGATTCAATTATAAAGGTAAATAGCCAACTCAGATATTGAAATAAATAAATAAAGTGAAAGGGAAGTTTAAAACAAAGAAATATAAAACCTGGATTGAGAGTCACTCTTAAAATAAGAAGAAATCCTAAATCCTAAGAGAGAGAGAGAGAAGATCTCCCTCTCAACTAAATCTAAATCATTGAAAAGTAAAATATGCGAGCTCTCTTGAATGGGTGCATTTCCACACTTTATAACCTCTGGTCTATGCTGTCTGTACTTGGATCTGGGCCAAAAAGGGCTTCAGAATTCGCTGGGGGCGTATTCTGTAATTTCTGGTGCGTGGCCTCTGTCACGCGTCCGCGTGGGTCACGCGGTCGCGTCATTTGGAGCTTTTCCTTGCCACGCGGTCGCGTCAGTCATGCGACCGCGTCATGTGCGTTCTGCTTAAGGCGCGCGGTCGCGTTAGTCATGCGGCCGCGTCGCTGCTAATTCGTGCTTGGCACGCGATCGCGTCATCCATGCGATTACGTGGATATCAGTTTCCTTAAAGCTCCGTTTTGCTTTCTCCTTCCATTTTAGTATGTTTCCTTTTCCATCCTTTAAGTCATTCTGCCTTAGAAAATCTGAAACTACTCAACACACTAATCACAGCATCGAATTGAAATAAAGGTAATTAAAATAATTAATTTTTAAAGCTTAGGAAACATGTTTTTCACAATATGGCGTAATAAGGAAGGGAAAGTAAAACCATGCAATTAATGTGAATAAGCAGGTGAAGGATTGTATAAATCACTCAAACTAAGCACAAAAGAAGTCATGAAACATGGGTTTATCACCCACTAACAATTATCAACATACAATCACTCAAACAACACAATTAATCATAGAAATCATCAATGTAACATCAACAAGTCAAGATTCACAACATTCATGTAATGGGTATAAAGTGACAATTGACAAGAAATCATAAAACTAACACAAGATCTAAGCAAAGTTATACTAAGAAATTCAAATTGAATAATCAAAACTAGTAATTAACAAGATCCAATTCAGAATTCAATAAGAGAAGATCAAATTAAAGCTAGATCTAGAGAGGAACAAGGGTTTCTCTCTCTAGAAGAACAAAGAACTAAAAACTAGCTAAATTTGTATCTTAGTGTAAAATGAATGATCCCCCCTTTTCCCTTAGCATCCTTGGGTCTCTTTCATGCAGAAACAGCTTAAATTTGGGCCTAATGAGCCACAAAAATCGCCAGCACGATTTTCTTTAATGAGGTCACGTGCAGCTTTCCGCGCGTGCGCGCCAAGCATGCATGCGCGCCGATTTCTTTTGTGATCCACGAGTGCGCGCCATGTGCGCGTGAGCGTTAGTGGGATTTCTCTTACCCGCGCGGATGCATCCATCCTTGCGCGCCGCTCCCAGCTATCCTCATCCACGCGTGTGCGTGAAGTGCGCGTGCGCGCCAGTGCTGAGTTTCCCAAAATCCAAATCTCCATGTTCCTTCCTCTTGTGCATGCTTTCTTTCTCTCTTCTAGGCCATTCTTACCCTATTAATCTTGAAATCACTCAACAAATACGTCACGGCATCGAATGGCAATAAAAGAGGATCAAAATATAGCAATTTTAAGACAAAAGAAGCATGTTTTTCATCATGCGGCAATATTAGGAAGGAAACACAAAACCATGCATTTCTTGTGAATAAGTGCGGAAAATGTTGACAAAACTCCCCAAATTCTACACAATATAAACCACAAAATTGGAGTTTATCAACGCGCGAAGGATGCTCTGACGGAGAAGGAGGAGAACGAGGCTATCTCATCGCCAATGATTAGAAGTTGCTAGTGTTGATGGGATGAACAGAACGTGAAGAGGGAGGAGAAACTCACAGAGGAGAGGGAGGTTTTGCCGCCGCACCGCTGGTCGCCGGGGACCACCGCCATTGATGCCAGAAAATGCCACTAATGGAGCCACTGTCCTTGCTCGGCCCCTGTTTCTGCGCTTGTTTACGCTGGTTCTGCCATTGCTGCCACAACCCGTCTCGAATTTCTTCTAATTTCGACACTTAGAGGTAGGAGATTTATTTTAAAATTAACCATTTTAATTTATGAATATCATTGAAGTTTAGTGAGTATCTGTAAATAATTTATAAATGTCTTGTGTGATTAATTGGTAGAAATAAGCTTGGTTTGAGGATGTAAAATTTGGATTAGTTTTTGAGATGATGTTCTAGTGTTTCAATTAGTTTATTGAGTTGAGGTTATGGCTGTGAATGTGACTGGTATGATGATGATTACGTGCGTGTGAATTGAATTTTGTTTAGCTCTTGTGTGCATCTTACAAGGTTGTTTGGGAATGAATGCTTATCGGAAGTTCTGTTTTTTTTTTTTTACTTAATAATGTTGTAATTGGTGGTTGAATCAAATTATAATGAGTAATTTATGAGATTGAGGCTTGATGAATGATAAATGGATTGAGTTTAGATTTCTAAACTAAGTACCTAAAATTGATTTCTTAACTAAAAGTAGTAATTTTTATGGTTTATAAATAATTTTACAATGAGTGGAACCAAATGGTAATAAAATATGTTGATTATTGAGAACCTGTTTGTTTGTTTGATAATTGCTGATGAAAGGCTGGTAAACTATTAAGAAGGAGGGAACCCCTAAGGGTGGTTTAAGTCCGAATTTTTGAGGTGATGCTGTCGAAATTTTTATAAAACTCTAAGACTTTGTTTTTTTATAAATTCGTCCATCGCTGCTCGATAAGCATCAGGTGAGTAATTGATTAATGATGTTGCTGTGAATGGTGGAGTGAGGTGAGAAATGTGGTGAGTTTCATTCATTGTTCCTTATTTTTTTCTTGTTCTCTCTTCATAGTTATATCCTTTTTTTCTTGATCCTTGTAAATTAATTATTATATGTTTTAGGGCGCTGCTACTCTAAATGATTGAAAGATGGTCATCGTTGTTTGAAAAGAGCAATGCATCACAATTGCCCTGTTTGCTTTGAGGTATAAACTATAAAGACTATTCTTCTATTATGGTAAAATCTTTTGGGAAGAACCACATGATTTCATTTTGTTTGGTTTATGAATTAGTTTTGCTTATTATAAATTTTGTTGATTGTTGATTGTTACTATGATGATGTTGGCTTGTTCTGCCATTAGTTACTTTGTTGATTGAATTTTTTTCTTTAATGAGATTTTATTCTGAGCAATGTTAGGAGAAAATAGTTCTGCTTTGTCATCAGCTCCTACTCTGTCATCTGCTGCTGTTCCGTGCTCTCCTCTCTGCTTGCGTCCACTACGCCGTCCCCCACCTCGTCTGCTGAGGTTTGGTTACGGTGTGTGTTTGGATTAAGCTTATTTTCTGTTATAAATTAAAGAGTTATTTAGCTGAACATGTTCTCTCTATGTAAAAACTTAAGCATAGAAGTTTTGTTTTAATTCAATTTGGTTTGAAATTAAGCTAAGTTGTTTTATGGAGCATAATGTTAATGTTAATGGTTGTTTCTTAATTGTTCGTTGGTTTATTTTGTTAGCATGTAAAGTGGCTGGAAATTCTGAGTTGATTCTCTCAATGGCCTGAATGACTCAAGTAAAATTGCTGCATTTGATTTTGATGGCCTAAATGACTCAAGTAAAAATCTTAGAATTCTGGAGAAGGTTGCCCAAATATTCAAAGAGGATTTGAAGTTTGGTGGAGAAGAGCTTTCTAGAAGCGGAATGGAGAGTAAGAATAGACAAGACAATTACGAATTACAGCTACAACAGTTGATAATCCTTGAAGACAAACAACCTAGCATGGTGGAATTGACAGCATTTTACTGGGTGTGTCTCCTTTTAACCTTCTCTTGATCATTTTAATTTCTATTTAATTCCTCTATGTTGACCAGCATTTTAACCTTGGTAGCTTATCTGTAAAGCTGCTTGTTTGAAATGTGATAGACTCTGTCTTCATCCATGATTGATTTACCTTGAACAAGTTAGCACCATTGTATTTTTTTCCTTTTTCTTTTGGCACTTTTTTGTTTGTTTGTTGTGCACATAATCTAATCATTTCAATAGAAATAACCTGTGAGTATAGAATTTATAGTTCATGTGAGTAGTTGGAAACATTTTTCTTTTATCAGTGTGCATAGTCATCGATTTACACTTAGGCTGGTCATAATTTGGCTCTATCTTGAGCTGACAGCACTACACTCTTGAAGAATGTTATTTTTTTTTATTATGAGACTATTCTATCTTCGTTATGTATTTAGGGGCAACACAACCTGAGCTTCAGTTGCAATTTGTTTAGTTCTAAACCTTTTCCATTCATATTTAGTCTTGTTTAATCATCTCTTTGCAGTTACATGGAAGAAATAAGAGTTCATGTGCTATCAATTTAATTTAGTGGATAAGATTTCATGTTTAACTGGCTACCGCAAGGTGGGGCTGGTGGTCTAAGTTTTCTACTTTGTGTGCGAGACTATACTAAGCAAAGTAACTGCTGATGTTGACAAAGGGGTCCATGATGAGACTGGTTTCTTTTAGGTATGTTTGAATAAGTATGCTTGAATCTGAAGTCTAAGATTTGCTATTATATTTATTGCTGCTGTTAGTTTACCTTCTGGTAGTGTCAAAAGAGGGGACAGGAGGGGGGGTGGGTCTTGTGACCTTATGTGGTGCTTTCAGTGCAAAGAAGTTCTTGGATTTAATATCGTTTATAAATTACAACCTTTTAATTTGATGTATTAAGAAGCTTATTTATTAGCAATGCAAATATTGCTTTTCTTACTGGCTATAACAATCATGCTTGAAAATAACTACACTATGGTTGCTTGATCCTTTTATGCCTTATTAAGAATTGAATTTGTTAAGTACCTATGTGCTTGTATCTATTGTGCTAGTGATACATGTTATATGCATGCCATTGTTCTTTATTTTGTATTTTACTGATTCAAAATGCTTCATTTTTCCCCAGTTAAGAAGCTTGTGTTCCTTGTTGTCTGCAGGTGGTTCTGTTTTTTGAAAATATGGGCTTGGATAAAGAAACTATTGGGAGAATTATTTTTCGCTGCCAGCATTGATAAAACTCTTTAGATGAAGATTGAATTCCTTTCTAGGGTTGGCATTTTTTAAGCTTATTTTTCTGGGATAATTAAAAAATATCCGGAATTACTTGTAACCAACACTGATACAACTATATTGTATCCGGAAATTTTTTGTTCACTAAGTATATAAATGTTTATTTTTTTATGGTAAGTGTTCAATTAGTTCTTTAGTAATTTGATTCAAATAGTTTAACCTTGTTGATTGACATTAAATTAAAAAAAAATAGTTGGAACTAATTTTAATGCAACATGAGAAAACTATTGTAAATAAAGAATAATATAGTTATAAAAAACCATTGTCAAAAGTCACAAAAGGCAATGGTATTAAAACCATTGTCAAAGATAGCTACAAAATGACAATGGTATTAAAACCGTTGCAAAAAAACACAACCAAAGGCAACACTTTTAAACTATTGTCTTTATGAACAACAAAATTACAACAATTTAAAATCATTGTCTATCCAGTTACGGTTTTAAACCGTTACGTCATCAAAGAGAATAATTTTAAACCATTGCCTATCCAGTAATGGTTTTAAACCGTTCTTTAAAAATTGTTGTCAAAACCGTTGTCTATGCTAGTAACTATGGCAATGGAGTTTTGGTTGTCATTGCCTTAGGTAAAAAACTGTTGCCTTCAAGCATTGGTAATGGCCGCATATACCACAGGTCAAAAACCGTTTCCAAAGCGTTACCTAAAGTTTTAGGAACGGTTTTCTGATCTATGACAATGGTTTTTGACCGTTGCGAAAACCCTTGTTTGTTGTAGTGTTCTTTCATTTAAGTACCACTATCTTAGCCTACAATTAAAATTTAAAAAGAAGATAAAAAAATAGATCAATTTAAAATTTGAAGAAACATCTTGCACTAAACTCACCTTAAAAGGAAAAATTTAGAGTTTCCAATTTTTCATGTTAAAACAAATAGAAAAGAAAACTTAATCAATCAATTTAGATAGGGGACATAAGAGGCTAACCTTTCAGAATGGTTCATAAAAAATCTTATTAATATGTTCTGGTTTGGGATTAGGAACATAAAATTCTGCAGTAATTCGATTAGGAATACCTATTTCCCACAATATTGGACCATCCCTTAGAGGCTCATATACCAGTTCACCCACTTCAATATTAAAACTTGTGCAGTAATTCTAGTGAGCATACATTTTTGGCAAGATAATTATCAACATTTCAAAAATTGGCTTTGTTATGCTGGGCAAGCATATTTCAAAAGTTGGCTTTGTTATGGAGGGCAAGCATATTTAGAAACAAGAAATTCAGGAATAAATCTCCATCTAACACAGTAGCACAAACTGAAATTTGGTCCCTTAAAAAAATTGTCACTCAGTTCAAACCAAATATGTATGGACATCAAGAGTTGGCTACCAAAAGCATTATAAATGTTACCATCACTGATTTTAATTTGTGAGAGAAGAGATAATATTAAAAGAATCGAATCATATGAAAACTTGTTACTCTGTTGTTACCTTGGAATTAGCATTATAAGTTAGCATCAATAGGCATGCATTGTCACATGTATGAAGCAGGATCAATGTGGTATATCGCCTAGAAAATACATCCTACATATAGAAATAAAAGACTCGCATAAATTTAAAGATATAACACAACCATTATTTTCCCACAGAGGATATCAATATAGCATTGAAGAATTATTTCACAAAAGGCCATATTAACAAATCATACTATTGTTAATATAGTAAAGTTCCTTTATGTATTAGCTAGGATCAATTGGGAATAACTAGTTTCTTCTCTATTGACATTGTAATTATGAAGATGATTACTTCCATGTATATAAAGAACACATGCTGATGAGGTTTGCCCTGAAGTATTTACAGAAAATCACAATTTAAACACATATCCAGTGATCCTTGTACACAATTTTATTAGCATGGTCCTTTTAGGCCATCTATCAATGTATGGTATATTGTTCTGCCAATTTTGATAAATTAACAGTCCAATGTTCATCACAAAGAAAACGTAAATGATTATTAACAGCATTTAACAGATGTGCTTTGCGAAACCAAGATAGCTTATAATCCCGTATGCTTTGTACTCTACATTGAAAGCTTGTTTCCCATGCATAACATCTGAATCATTTCTAAATACAAAAGACATTTGTTAAGATTATATTTGAACAAGGTCAAATGAACTTTGTTTAAAAGTGTTCATACTTTACAATATCCATGGCAGCCAGAATTTCATGCACGATACCAACCCTCTTGTTTGTTTGCTACGGTCCTTCCTTTGCCAGTTTTCTTATTTTGGCAATCACATATGTCTATTTCTAGAAATAATAAAAAAAATTATTTGTGTATATATTTGAGAAGAATTGCCTAAATATACAAAGAATAAGTGATGAGCGGATAATCTATACCCTTTTTGGCATTATTTTTACATAGTTTTTAGTATGTTTTAGTTAGTTTTTATTATATTTTTATTAGTTTTTATGCAAAAATTACATTTCTGGACTTTACTATAAGTTTGTGTATTTTTCTATGATTTCAGGTATTTTCTGACTGAAATTGAGGGACCTAAGCTAAAATTTGATTCAGAGGCTGAAAAAGGACTGCAGATGCTGTTGGATTCTGACCCTCCTGCACTCAAAGTGGATTTCTGGAGCTACAGAAGCCCAATTGGTGCGCTCTCAATTGCATTGGAAAGTAGACATTCTGGGATTTCCAGAAATATATAATAGTCCATACTTTGCCTGAGATTTGATGGTCTAAACTGGCGTTCAAAGTCTGCCTAAAAATTCTGGCGTAAAACACCCAAACTGGCACCAGAATTGGAGTTAAACGCCTAAACTGGCACCAAAGCTAGCATTTAACTCCAGGAATAGCCTATGCACATGTAAAGCTCAATGTTCAGCCCAAGCACACACCAAGTGGGCCCCGGAAGTGGATTTCTGCACTATCTGCACTTAGTTACTCATTTTCTGTAACCCTAGGTTGCTAGTCTAGTATAAAGATTTATTTTACATCTTTGGAATGTCTTTTGACCATTTTTTGATCAATCTTATGCGATCATAGACCATTGTACATGTTTGGAGGCTGGCCTCACGGCCATGCCTAGACCTTTTACTTATGTATTTTCTACGGTGGAGTTTCTACACCCATAGATTAAGGTGTGGAGCTCTGCTGTTCTTCATGAATCAATGCAATTACTACTGTTTTTCTATTCAATTCATGCCTACTTATTCTCCAAGATATACTCTCGTACTTAATTCAGTTAAGTCAGAATGAACGGGTGACCCGTGACAATCACCCAATCTTCGTTACTCGCTTAGCCAAGATCGCGTTCCTGACAACCACAAAGTGGTCTACATGATGTTCAACGTAGTCATTGGACGACAGCCGGAGTATATTCTCTTGGGTCCCTAATCAATGATTCACATCGTCTCTCGTGACAACAGAGCATCTGAATCTGAGATTAAAACCTTCGTGATATAGGCTAGAAACATTGGCAGCATTCTTGAGATCCGGAAAGTCTAAACCTTGTCTGTGGTATCCCGAGTAGGATCTGGGAAGGGATGACTGTGACGAGCTTCAAACCTGCGAATGTTGGACGCAGTGACAGTGTGCAAAAGGACAATGGTCTTATTCCGATGCTAGCGGGAACCGACAGATGATTAGTTGTGCGGTGACAGCGCATATGGATTTGTTTTCATCCGAGAGGATTATACAGCTTGCCATGGAAGGAGGTAACGCATGGTTGGAAGAAGGCAATAGGAAAGCAGAAGTTCAGAAGCAACAAAGCATCTCTAGATGCTTATCTGAAATTCCCACCAATGAATTACATAAGTATTTCTATCTTATTTTATATTTTATTTATATTTTAATTATCAAAACCTCATAACCATTTGAATCCGCCTGACTGAGATTTACAAGGATGACCATAGCTTGCTTCAAGCCGACAATCTCTGTGGGATCGACCCTTACTCATGTAAGGTTTATTACTTGGACGACCCAGTGCACTTGCTGGTTAATTACGCGGAGTTGTGAAGAAGTGTTGAGATCATGATTTCGCGCTACCAAGTTTTTGGCGCCGTTGCCGGGGATTGTTCGAGTTTGGACAACTGACGGTTCATCTTGTTGCTCAGATTAGGTACTTTTATTTTATGTTTAAGCTTTTTAATTTTAATTTCGAAAAAAATTTAAAAAAAAAAAATAAATTATTCTTTGTTCTTCAGAATTTTTAAGAATGAATTCTAGAGTTTCATCATGATCTGTTGAAGGCTGGCTGACTGTCAAGCCATGTCTAATTTTTTTGGACCGAGGCTTCCACTTATCATTGCAGGAGCCTTTTGATTTTCATCAATTTGGCTGTTGTATGTAATGCTCTGCTGAAGCTTGGCTGGCCATTGGCCATGTCTAATCTTTTGGACCGAAGTTTTCGCATAAAGCTCGGCTGGCTATTAAGCCATGTCTAAATTTTTGGACCGAAGCTTTAGACTAACATTGCATGATTCCTGAAATTCTTATTAAAAATTTTGAATTTCTTTACTTTCTTTTCCAAAATAATTTTCGAAAAATACAAAAAAAAATTTAATAAAATCATAAAAACCAAAACTTTTATGTTTCTTGTTTGAGTCTAGTGTCAAATTTTAAGTTTGGTGTCAATTGCATATTTTTAATTTCCACTAAAATTTTTGAAAATTCATGCATGTGTTCTTCATTGATCTTCAAGTTGTTCTTGATGATTTTCTTTGTTTGATCTTTGAATTTTCTTATTTTGTGTCTTTTCTTGTTTTTCTTGTGCATTTTCGAATTCATAGTGTCTAAACAGTAAAAATTTTTAAGTTTGGTGTCTTCATGTCTTTCTTTTCTTAAAAATTTTTAAAAATAAGTTCTTGGTGTTCATCATGAACTTCAAAGTGTTCTTGTTGTTCATCTTGACATTCAAAGTGTTCTTGCATATTTTTCTTGTTTTGATTCATAATTTTTATGTCTTGAGTCATTTTTGTGTTTTTTTCTCTCCTCATAAAAATTCAAAAAAAAATAAAAAATATATCTTTCCCTTATTCTTCTCATAAATTTCGAAATTTTGATTGATTTAGTCAAAAAGTTTTAAAATTTAATTGTTTCTTATGAGTCAAGTCAAATTTTCAATTTAAAAATCCTATCTTTTCAAAACTTTTTCAAAAATCAAATCTTTTTCATTTTTTTATGTTTTTCGAAAATTTCAAAAATTGATTTTCAAAATCTTTTTTCTTATTTTGTTCCATATTTTCGAAATTAATTGCTAGCATTTAATGTTTTGATTCAAAAATCTCAAGTTGTTACTTGCCTATTAAGAAAGGTTCAATCTTTAAATTTTAAAATCATATCTTATAGTTTCTTGTTAGTCAAGTAATCAACTTTAATTTCAAAAATCAAATCTTTTTAAATTTCCTTTTCAATCTTCTTCAAAATAAATTTCAAATCATATCTTTTTAAAATTTGATTTCAAAATCTTCTCTCACTTACTATCTTTTCAAAAATTGATCTTCAAATCTTTTTCAATTAACTACTTGACTTTTTGTTTGTTTTACTAATTCTTATCTTTTTTAACTACCTAACTACTTTTCTCTCTCCAATTTTCGAAAACTCCTCACCACTTTTTCAAAATTCTTTTTTAATTAACTAACTGTTTTAAATTTTAATTTTATTTTATTCTTTTTAATAATTTCGAATTTTAACTAATAATTAAAATAAAAACAAAAAAAAAATTTCTTTTCTTTTTAATTATTTTTGAAAATTCTCTCTCTCTCATCTCTTTCTATTTATTTATTTATTCACTAACACTTCTCTTATTCTTAAAATTCGAACCCTCTCTCCCTCTCTGTGTTCGAATTTTTCTCTTCTCATTCTTCTACTCTTCTCTTCTTCTACTCACATAAAGGAATCTCTATACTGTGACATAGAGGATTCCTATTCTTTTCTGTTCTCTTCTTTTTCATATGATCAGGAGTAAGGATAAGAACATTCTTTTTGAAGCTGATCTGGAACCTGAAAGGACTCTAAAGAGGAAGCTAAGAGAAGCTAAAGCACAACACTCTGGAGAAGACCTGATAGAATTTTTTGAAAAAGAAGAAGAGATAGCTGAACCCAATAACAATGGTGGAGATGCAAGGAAGATGCTTGGTGACTTTATTGCACCCTCTTCTGACTGCTGTGGAAGAAGCATCTCAATTGCTACAATTGGAGCAAACAACTTCGAGCTTAAGCCTCAACTAGTTTCTCTAATGCAGCAGAATTGCAAGTTTCATAGACTTTCATTGGAAGATCCTCATCAGTTTTTAGCTGAATTCTTGTAAATCTGTGACACTGTTAAGACCAATGGGGTTAATCCTGAGGTCTACAAACTTATGCTTTTCTCCTTTTCTGTAAGAGACAGAGCTAGGACATGGTTGGACTCACAATCTAAGGATAGCCTGAACTCTTGGGAAAAGTTGGTCAATGCTTTCTTGGCCAAATTCTTTCCACCTCAAAAATTGAGCAAGTTTAGAGTGGAAGTCCAAACCTTCAGACAGAAGGAAGGTGAATCCCTCTATGAAGCTTGGGAAAGATACAAGCAATTGATCAGAAGGTGTCCTTCTGACATGTTTTCAGAATGGAGCATCATATGTATATTCTATGATGGTCTGTCTGAATTGTCCAAGATGTCATTGGATGACTCTACTGGAGGATCTCTTCATTTGAAGAAGACGCCTTCAAAAGCCCAGGAACTCATTGAAATGGTTGTAAATAACTAGTTCATGTACACTTCTGAAAGGAATCCTGTGAATAATGGGACAACTCAGAAGAAAGGAGTTCTGGAGATTGATACTCTGAATGCCATATTGACTCAGAACAAAATATTGACTCAGCAAGTCAATATGAATTCTCAGAGTCTGTCTGGAATGCAAGCTGCATCAGGCAGTACTAAGGAAGCTTCCTCTGAAGAAGAAGCTTATGATCCTGAGAATCCTAGAATAGAAGAGGTGAATTACATGGGAGAATCCTATGGAAACACCTACAATCCTTCATAGAGGAATCATCCTAATCTCTCATGGAAGGATCAACAGAAGCCGAATCAAGGCTTCAATAATAATGGTGGGAGAGTGGTGCACGAAATTGTGATCCTTAACAACGGCGCCAAAAACTTGGTGCTCAGAACGTAATTCACACACTTTGTCACAACTTCGCACAACTAACCAGCAAGTGCACTGGGTCGTCCAAGTAATAAACCTTATGTGAGTAAGGGTCGACCCCACGGAGATTGTCGGCTTGAAGCAAGCTATGGTCACCTTGTAAATCTCAGTCAGGCGGATTCAAATGGTTATAGAGTTTTAATAATTAAAATATAAATAAAACGTAAAATGGGATAGAGATACTTATGTAATTCATTGGTGAGAATTTCAGATAAGCGTATAGAGATGCTTTCGTTCCTCCTGAACCTCTGCTTTCCTGCTGTCTTCATCCAATCATTCCCACTCCTTTCTATGGCAAGCTTTGTATAGGGCATCACCATTGTCAATGGCTACTTCCCATCCTCTCAGTGAAAATGGTCCATGATGCGCTGTCACCGCACGGCTATTCATCTGTCGGTTCTCGATCATACTGGAATAGGATTCAATAATCCTTTTGCGTCTGTCACTACGCCCAGCACTCGCGAGTTTGAAGCTCGTCACAGCCATCCCTTCCCGGATCCTACTCGGAATACCATAGACAAGGTTTAGACTTTCCGGACCTCAAGAATGGCCGCCAATAGTTCTGGCCTATACCACGAAGACTCTGATCTCACGATCAGAAGGCTAAGAGATATGCATTCAAGCTTGCTTTCATGTAGAACGGAAGTGTTTGTCAGGCACGCGTTCATAAGTGAGAATGATGATGAGCATCACATAATCATCACATTCATCATGTTCTTGTGTGCGAATGAATATCTTAGAGAAGAAATGGGCTTGAATTGAATAAAAAAACAATAGTACTTTGCATTACTTCATGAGAAACAGCAGAGCTCCACACCTTAATCTATGGTGTGTAGAAACTCTACCGTTGAAAATACATAAGAACAAGGTCCAGGCATGGCCGAATGGCTAGCCTCCATAAAGGTCTAAGATAGCATAAAACTAATCAAAGATCCCCCTTTTAACATGATAGTAAAAAGTTCTATTTATACTAAACTAGTTACTAAGGTTACAGAAATGAGTAAATGATGCAGAAATCCACTTCCGGGCCCATTTGGTGTGTGCTTGGGCTGAGTATTAAAGCTTTCACGTGCAGAGGTCTTCCTTGGAGTTAAACGCCAGTTTGTAACCTGTTTCTGGCGTTTAACTCTGCTTTGCAACCTGTTTATGGCGTTTAACTCCAGAATAGGGCAGAGAGCTGGCGTTGAACGCCAGTTTACATCATCTAAACTCGGGCAAAGTATAGACTATTATATATTTCTAAAAAGCCTTGGATGTCTACTTTCCAACGCAATTGAGAGCGTGCCATTTGGACTTCTGTAGCTCCAGAAAATCCACTTTGAGTGCAGGGAGGTCAGAATCCAATAGCATCTGCAGTCCTTCTTCAACCTCTGAATCTGATTTTTGCTAAAGTCCCTCAATTTCAGCTAGAAAATACCTAAAATCACAGAAAAACACAGAAACTCATAGTAAAGTCCAGAAATGTAAATTTTATTTAAAAACTAATAAAAATATATTAAAAACTAATCAAATCATACTAAAAACTGTAAAAACAATGCCAAAAAGCGTATAAATTATCCGCTCATCACAACACCAAACTTAAATTGTTGCTTGTCCCCAAGCAACTGAAAATCAAATAGGATAAAAAAAAGAGAATATACTATAAATTTCAAAATATCAATGAAACTTAGCTCTAATCAGATGAGCGGGACTTGTAGCTTTTTGCCTCTTGAATAGTTTTGGCATCTCATTTTATCCATTGAAGTTCAGAATGATTGGAATCTATAGGAATTTAGAATTCAGATAGTGTTATTGATTCTCCTAGTTCAGTATGTTCATTCTTGAACACAGCTACTTTATGAGTCTTGGCCGTGGCCCTAAGCACTTTGTTCTCCAGTATTATCACCGGATACATAAATGCCACAGACACATAACTGGGTGAACCTTTTCAGATTGTGACTCAGCTTTGCTATAGTCCCCAATTAGAGGTGTCCAGGGTTCTTAAGCACACTCTTATTTTTGCTTTGGACCTCGACTCTCAGTCTCAAGTTTTCACTTGACACCTTCACGCCACAAGCACATGGTTAGGGACAGCTTGGTTTAGCTGCTTAGGCCAGGATTTTATTCCTTTAGGCCCGAATCCACTGATGCTCAAAGCCTTGGATCCTTTTTATTACCCTTACCTTTTGGTTTTAAGGGCTATTGGCTTTTTGCTCTTGCCTTTTGGTTTAAAGAGCTCTTGGCTTTTTCTGCTTGCTTTTTCTTTCTCTTTCTTTTATATATTTTTTTTCGCCATTTTTCTTTTCTTTTTTTTTCTCTCTTTTTTTTTTTGCAAGCTTTTCTCTATTCACTGTTTTTCTTGCTTCAAGAATCAATTTTATGATTTTTCAGATTATCAAATAACATGTCTCCTTTTTCATCATTCTTTCAAGAGCCAACATATTTAACATTCATAAACAACAATTTCAAAAGACATATGCACTGTTCAAGCATTCATTCAGAAAACAAAAAGTATTGTCACCACATCAAAATAATTAAACTAGTTTCAAGGATGAATTCGAAACCATGTACTTCTTGTTCTTTTGTAATTAAAACAGTTTTCATTTAAGAGAGGTGATGGATTCATAGGACATTCATAACTTTAAGTCATAGACACTTAAATACTAATGATCATGTAATAAGACACAAACATAAATAAAACATAAGGCTCAAAAACCGAAAAATAGGAAAATAAGAACAAGGAGATTAAGGAACAGGTCCACCTTAGTGAGGGTGGCGTCTTCCTCTTCTTGAAGAACCAATGGTGTTCTTGAGCTCCTCTATGTCTCTTCCTTGTCTTTGTTGCTCCTCCCTCATACCTCTTTGATCTTCTCTAATCTAATGGAGAATGATGGAGTGCTCTTGGTGCTCCATCCTTAGTTGTCCCATATTGGAGCTTAATTCTCCTAGGAAAGTATTGATTTACTCCCAATAGTTTTTTGGAGGGAAGTGCATCCCTTGAGGCATCTCAGGGATTTCATGGTGAGGAATTTCCTCATGCTCTTGTTGAGGTCCATGATCTCTTGTTTGCTCCATCCTCTTCTTAGTGATGGGCTTGTCCGCTTCAATGAGGGTGTCTCCCTCTATGTCAATTCCAGCCGAATTGCAGAGGTGACAAATGAGGTGAGGAAAGGCTAACCTTGCCAAAGTAGAAGACTTGTCAGCCACCTTATAGAGTTCTTGAGGTATAATCTCATGAACTTCTACTTCCTCCCCAATCATGATACTATGGATCATGATGGCCCAGTCTATAGTAACTTCAGACCGGTTGCTAGTAAGAATAATTGAGCGTTGAATAAACTCCAACCATCCTCTAGCTACAGGCTTAAGGTCCAGTTTTCTCAATTGAACCGGCTTGCCTCTTGAGTCAAATTTCCATTGAGCTCCTTCCATACATATGTCCATGAGGACTTGGTCCAACCTTTGATCAAAGTTGACCCTTCTAGTGTAGGGGCGTGCGTTTTCTTCCATCATTGGCAAGTTGAACGCCAGCCTTACATTTTCCGGACTAAAATATAAGTATTTCCCCCGAACCATGGTAAGCCAATGCTTTGGATTCGGGTTCACACTTTGATCATGGTTCCTAGTGATCCATGCGTTTGCATAGAACTCTTGAACCATTAAGATCCAAACTTGTTGAATAGGATTAGTGAGAACTTCCCAACCTCTTCTTCGGATCTCATGTCGGATCTCCGGATA
Source organism: Arachis hypogaea (assembly GCF_003086295.3). NCBI lineage: Eukaryota > Viridiplantae > Streptophyta > Magnoliopsida > Fabales > Fabaceae > Arachis > Arachis hypogaea. The sequence goes on from NC_092050.1 coordinate 103,091,825, forward strand.
CTCATTTTTTTGAGCTTGAAAGGAACCTCAGGGATCACTTTCTTCTTGGCCACAACTTCATAGAAGTGGTCTTGATAGACCTTTGAGATGAATCTCTCCATCTCCCATGACTCAGAGGTGGAAGCAACTGCCTTCCCTTTCCTCTTTCTTGAGGTTTCTCTAGCGTTAGGTGCCATTAATGGTTATGGAAAAACAAAAAGCAATGCTTTTACCACACCAAACTTAAAATGTTTGCTCGTCCCCGAGCAAAAGATAAAAGAAAGAAGGAGAAGAAGAAGAAAAATAGAGGAGAAGGAGAGAGGTGTGTATTCGGCCAAGGGGAAGAAGAAAGGGTTGTGTTGTGTGAAAATGAAGAATGAAAGAGGGGTTTATATAGGTGTGGGGGAAGGTTTAGGGTTCGGCTATCAGGGTTGGGTTTGGGAGGGAAAAGAGTTTGAATTTTGGAGGTAGGTGGGGTTTTTGGGGAAGAGAGGATGGATGTGAATGGTGAAGAGGTGATGGGGAAGGGTGATTGAGGTGATTGGTGAAGGGTATTTGGGGAAGAGAAGTATGAAAAGGTGTGAAAAGGAGAGAAGAAAAGGTGGGGATCCTGTGGGGTCCACAGATCCTGTGGGGTCAAGGACTTAACATCCCTGCTCCAATTAGGCGTGTAAAACACCCTTAGTATGCATGTCTGGCGTTAAACGCCAGCTTGCTGCTTTTTTGGCGTTAAACACCCAAATGTAGCCTATTTCTGGCGTTTAACGCCACTTCCATGCTCTGTTCTGGCATTAAACGCCAGTCTGGTGCTTGTTCCTGGCATTTAACGCCAGCTTGATGCTTCTTTTTGGTGTTAAACGCCAGTTTGATGCTTCTTACTGGCGTTTAAACGCCATTAAGTTCTTCCTCCAGGGTGAGCTGTTTTTAATGCTATTTTTCATTTTGTTTTTTATTTTTCAGTAGTTTTTGTGACTCCACATGATCATCAACCTAAAGAAAACATAAAATAGCAATGGAAAATAAATAGATATAATTAAATGATATTGGGTTGCCTCCCAACAAGCGCTTCTTTAATGTCAATAGCTTGACAGTGAGCTCTCATGGAGCCTTACAGATGTTCAGAGCATTGTTGGGACCTCCCAACACCAAACTTAGAATTTGAATGTGGAGGTTCAACACCAAACTTAGAGTTTAGTTGTGGCCTCCCAATACCAAACTTAGAGTTTGACTGTGAGGGCTTTGGTTGACTCTGCAGTGAGAGAAACTTTTCATGCTTCCTCTCCATAGTTACAGAAGGAGATCCTTGAGTTTTAAACACAAGGTTATCCTTATTCAGTTGGAAGACCAACTCTCCTCTGTCCACATCAATCACAACTCTTGCTGTGGCTAGGAAGGGTCTTCCAAGGATGACGGATTCATCCTCATCCTTCCCAGTGTCTAGGATTATAAAATCAGCAGGGATGTAAAGGCCTTCAACCTTTACTAACACGTCCTCTACTTGTCCATAAGCATGTTTTCTTGAGTTGTCTGCCATCTCTAAAGAGATTCTGGCAGCTTGCACCTCAAAGATCCCAAGTTTCTCCAATACAGAGAGTGGCATTAAGTTTATTCCTGACCCCAAGTCACACAGAGCCTTCTCAAAGGTCATGGTGCCTATGTTACAGGGAATTAGGAATTTACCAGGATCCTATTTCTTTTGAGGTAATTCCTGCCTATCCAATGCATTTAGTTCATTGGTGAGCAAGGGTGGTTCATCTTCCCAAGTCTCATTACCAAATAGCTTGGCATTCAGCTTCATGATTGCACCAAGGTATTTAGCAACTTGCTCTTCAATAATGTCTTCATCCTCTTCAGAGGAAGAATACTCATCAGAGCTCATGAAGGGTAGAAGGAGGTTCAATGGAATCTATATGGTCTCTAGATGAGCCTCAGATTCCTTTGGTTCTTCAAAGGGAAACTCTTTATTGGTCACTGAGCGTCCCAGGAGGTCTTCCTCACTAGGATTCACGTCTTCCTCCTCCTCTTTGGGTTCGGCCACACCAAGTAAGGTAATGGCCTTGCACTCTCTTTTTGGATTCTCTTCTATATTGCTTGGGAGAGTACTAGGAGGGGTTTCAGTGACTCTTTTACTCAGCTGGCCCACTTGTGCCTCCAAATTTCTAATGGAGGACCTTGTTTCATTCATGAAACTTAAAGTAGCCTTAGATGGATCAGAGACTATATTTGCTAAGCTAGATAGATTCTGCTCAGAATTCTCTGTCTGTTGCTGAGTGGATGATGGAAAAGGCTTGCTATTGCTAAACCTGTTTCTTCCACCATTATTAAAGCCTTGTTGAGGCTTTTATTGATCATTCCATGAGAAATTTGGATGATTTTACTATGAGGGATTATAGGTATTCCCATAGGGTTTCCCCATGTAATTCACCTCTGCTATTGCAGAGTTCTCAGGATCATAAGCTTCTTCTTCAGAAGATGCCTCTTGAGTACTGTTGGATGCAGCTTGCAATCTATTCAGACTCTAAGAAATCATATTGACTTGCTGAGTCAATATTTTATTCTGAGCCAATATGGCATTCAGAGTATCAATTTCAAGAACTCCCTTCCTCTGAGGCGTCCCATTACTCATAGGATTCCTTTCAGAAGTGTACATGAACTGGTTATTTGCAACCATGTCAATGAGTTCCTGAGCTTCTGCAGGCGTTTTCTTTAGGTGAATGGATCCACCTGTAGAATGGTCCAATGACATCTTTGATAATTCAGACAGACCATCATAGAATATATCCAGGATGGTCCATTCTGAAAACATGTCAGAAGGACACTTTTTGGTCAGTTGCTTATATCTCTCCCAAGCTTCAAAGAGGGATTCACCTTCCTTCTGTTTGAAGGTTTGAACATCCACTCTAAGCTTGCTAAGCTTTTGAGGAGGAAAGAACTTGGCTAAGAAAGCCGTGACCAGCTTATCCCAAGAGTTCAGGCTATCCTTAGGTTGAGAGTCCAACTATATTCTAGCTCTATCTCTTACAGCAAACGGGAAAATCATAAGCCTGTAGACCTCGGAGTCAACCCCATTGGTCTTAACAGTATCACAGATTTGCAAGAATTCAGTTATGAACTGAAAAAGATCTTCTGATGGAAGTCCATGAAACTTGCAGTTCTATTGCATCAAAGAAACTAATTGAGACTTTAGCTCAAAATTGTTTGCTCCAATGGCAGGGATTGAGATGCTTCTTCCATGTAAATTAGAATTTGGTGCAGTAAAGTCACTGATGAACGGATAATTTATACGCTTTTTGGCATTGTTTTTAGTATGTTTTTAGTATAATCTATTTACTTTTAGGGATGTTTTCATTAGTTTTTATGTTAAATTCACATTTCTGGACTTTACTATGAGTTTGTGTATTTTTCTATGATTTCAGGTATTTTCTGGCTGAAATTGAGGGACTTGAGCAAAAATCAGATTCAGAGGTTGAAGAAGGACTGCTGATGCTTTTGGATTCTGACCTCCCTGCGCTCAAAATAGATTTTCTGGAGCTACAGAACTCAAAATGGCGCGCTTCCAATTGCGTTGGAAAGTAGACATCCAGGGCTTTCCAGCAATATATAATAGTCCATACTTTGGCCGAGTTTAGATGACATAAAAGGGCGTTTAACGCCAGTTCTATGCTGCTGTCTGGAGTTAAACGCCAGAAACACGTCACAAGCCAGAGTTGAACGCCAGAAATACGTTACAAACTGGCGTTCAACTCCAAGATTGACCTCTACACGTGTAACATTCAAGCTCAGCCCAAGCACACACCAAGTGGGCCTCGGATGTGGATTTATGCCTCAATTACTTACTTCTGTAAACCCTAGTAACTAGTTTATTATAAATATGACTTTTTACTATTGTATTAGACATCTTTTGATCATCTTTTGATCATCTTTTGATCATCTTAGGATCTTTTGATCATTTTTAGATCTCTAGACCTCCATGGGAGGCTGGCCACTCGGCCATGCTTACCCTATGTTCACTTATGTATTTTTCATACGGTAGAGTTTCTGCACTCCATAGATTAAGGTGTGGAGCTCTGCTGTTCCTCAAAGATTAATGCAAAGTACTACTGTTTTTCTATTCAATTCAACTTATTCCGCTTCTAAGATATTCATTCGCACTTCAACCTGAATGTGATGAACGTGACAATCATCATCATTCCCTATGAACGCGTGCCTGACAACCACTTCCATTCTACCTTAGATTGAATGAGTATCTCTTGGATCTCTTAATCAGAATCTTCATGGTATAAGCTAGATTGATGGCGGCATTCATGAGAGTCCGGAAAGTCTAAACCTTGTCTGTGGTATTCCGAGTAGGACTCTGTGATTGAATGACTGTGACGAACTTCAAACTCGCGAGTGTTGGGCGTAGTGACAGACGCAAAAGGAGGGTGAATCCTATTCCAGTATGATCGAGAACCTCAGATGATTAGCCGTGCTGTGACAGAGCATTTGGACCATTTTCACAAGAGGATAGGTGCAGCCATTGGCAAGGGTGATGCCTCCAGACGATTAGCCATGCAGTGACAGCGCATCAGACCATTTTCCAGAGAGGATTAAAAGTAGCCATTGACAACGGTGATGTCCTTACATAAAGCCAGCCATGGAAAGGAGTAAGACTAATTGGATGAAGACAGCAGGAAAGCAGAGGTTCAGAGGAACGAAAGCATCTCTATACACTTATCTGAAATTCTCACCAATGATATACATAAGTGTTTCTATCCTTATTTTCTATCTATTTATTATTTATGTTCGAAAACTCCATAACTATTTTATATCCGCCTGACTGAGATTTACAAGGTGACCATAGCTTGCTTCATACCGACAATCTCCGTGGGATCGACCCTTACTCACGTAAGGTTTATTACTTGGACGACCCAGTGCACTTGCTGGTTAGTTGTATCGAAGTTGTGAATGAAAAACGATTTATTAAGACGTGCGTACAAAGTTTCTGGCGCTGTTGCCTGAGATCACAATTTCGTGCACCAAGTTTTTGGCGCCGTTGCCGGGGATTGTTCGAGTTTGGACAACTGACGGTTCATCTTGTTGCTCAGATTAGGTAATTTTCTTTTTGTTTTATTTTCAAAAATTTTTCAAAAACCTTTCAAAAATTTCTCATCTGTTTTCGAAAATAAATAAATAAATAAATAAATAAATAAATAAATGTTTTCAAAAAAAATATATTTTTCTTCAGAATTTTTAAGAATGAATTCTAGTGTTTCATGATGATTTGTTGAATCCTGGCTGGCTGTGAAGCCATGTCCAAATTCCTTTGGACTGAGGATTCAACTAATCACTTCAATGCATGTAATTACATACTAAAGCTTTGCTGGCTATTAAGCCATGTCTAACCCTCGGATTGGAGCTTTAGACTAAGAATACAAGATTCCTGGAATTCATATTAAAAAATTTTGAAATCCTTATTTTCTTTTTCCTATATGTTTTTTTTCGAAAAAAAAATATACAAAAATCCAAAAAAATAAAAAATCATAAAAATAAAAAATATTTCATGTTTCTTGTTTGAGTCTTGAGTCAAGTTGGAAGTTTGGTGTCAATTGCATATTCATCTTGCATTTTTCGAACAATTCATGCATTCATAGTGTTCTTCATGATCTTCAAGTTGTTCTTGGTAAGTCTTCTTGTTTGATCTTGATGTTTTCATGTTTTGTGTCTTTTCTTGTTTTTCATATGCATTCTTGCATTCATAGTGTCTATACATGAAAAATTTTTAAGTTTGGTGTCTTGCATGTTTTCTTTGCATTAAAATTTTTCAAAAAAATAAGTTTTTGATGTTCATCTTGACATTCAAAGTGTTCTTGGTGTTCTTCTTGACATTCATAGCATTCTTGCATGCATTCATTGTTTTGATCCAAAATTTTCATGCATTGAGTCTTTTTCATGTTTTTCCCTCTCATCATTAAAAATTCAAAAATAAAAAAAATATATCTTTCCCTTTTTCACTCATAAATTTCAAAAATTTGAGTTGACTTTTTCAAAACTTTTTAAAATCTAGTTGTTTTTATGAGTCAAATCAAATTTTCAATTTAAAAATCTTATCTTTTTCAAAATCTTTTTCAAAAATCAAATCTTTTTCATTTTTCTTATTTATTTTCGAAAATTTTAAAAATATTTTTCAAAAATCTTTTTCTTATCTTTATCTCCTAATTTTCGAAAATAACATCATCAATTAATGTTTTGATTCAAAAATTTCAAGTTTGTTACTTGCTTGTTAAGAAAGATTCAAACTTTGAGTTCTAGAATCATATCTTGTGATTTCTTGTGAATCAAGTCATTAATTGTGATTTTAAAAATCAAATCTTTTTCAAAACTAATTTCAATCATATCTTTTCAAAAATATCTCTTTATCTTATCTTTTTCAAAATTTGATTTTAAAATATCCTTTCTAACTTCTTATCTTCTTATCTTTTCAAAATTGATTTTCAAATTTGTTTCAACTAACTGACTAACTTTTTGTTTGTCTCTTATCGTTTTCAAAACTACCTAACTAACTCTCTCTCTCTAATTTTCGAAAATATCTTCCCTCTTTTTCAAAATTTCTTTTTAATTAACTAATTATTTTAATTTTCAAAAAATTACTAACCTTTTTCAAAAACTATTTTCGAAAATCACTAACTCTTTTTCAAAAATAATTTTCGAAAATTCTCTTTCTCTCTCATCTCCTTCTGTTTATTTATTCATTTACTAACACTTCATCTCACCCAAATTCGAACCCCCTCTTCCATCTGTGTTCGAATTTTTTCTTCTTCTTTTCTTCTACTCACACAGGGACCTCTATACTGTGGTAAAAAGGACCCCTATTATTATTATTTTTCTGTCCCTCTTTTTCATATGAGTAGGAGCAAGGACAAGAACATTCTTGTTGAAGCATATCCAGAACCTGAAAGGACTCTGAAGAGGAAACTAAGAGAAGCTAAATTACAACAATCCAGCAAGCACCTTTCAGAAATTTTCGAACAGGAAGAGGAGATGGAAGAAGCATCTGCATTCCTGCCATTGGAGCAAACAATTTTGAGCTGAAACCTCAATTAGTTTCTCTGTTGCAGCAGAACTGCAAGTTTCATGGACTTCCATCTGAAGATCCTTTTCAGTTCTTAACTGAATTCTTGCAGATATGTGATACTGTTAAGACTAATGGAGTATATCCTGAAGTCTACAAGCTCATGCTTTTCCCTTTTGCTGTAAGAGACAGAGCTAGAGTATGGTTGGACTCTCAACCTAAGGATAGCCTGAACTCTTGGGATAAGCTGGTCAAGGCTTTCTTAGCCAAGTTCTTTCTTCCTCAAAAGCTGAGTAAGCTTAGAGTGGATGTTCAGACCTTCAGACAGAAAGAAGGTGAATCCCTCTATGAAGCTTGGGAGAGATACAAAGGACTGACCAAAAAGTGTCCTTCTGACATGCTTTCAGAATGGACCATCCTGGATATATTCTAGGATAGTTTGTCTGAATTAGCTAAAATGTCATTAGATACTTCTGCAGGTGGATCCATTCACCTAAAGAAAATGCCTGCAGAAACTCAAGAACTCATTGACATGGTTGCTAATAACCAGTTCATGTACACTTCTGAGAGGAATCCTGTGAGTAATTGGACGCCTATGAACAAGGGAGTTCTTGAAATTGATACTCTGAATGCCATATTGGCTCAGAACAAATTATTGACCCAACAGGTCAATATGATTTCTCAAATTCTGAATGGAATGCAAGCTGCATCCAACAGTACTCAAGAGGCGCCTTCAGAAGAAGAGGCCTATGATCCTGAGAACCCTGCAATAGCAGAGGTAAATTATATGGGTGAACCTTATGGAAACACCTATAATCCATCATGGAGAAATCATCCAAATTTCTCATGGAAGGATCAACAAAAGCCTCAACAAGGCTTTAATAATGGTGGAAGAAATAGGTTTAACAATAGTAAACCTTTTCCATCATCCACTCAGCAACAGACAAAGAATTCTGAGCAGAATCCATCTAGCTTAGCAAATTTAGTCTCTGATCTATCTAAGGCCACTGTGAGTTTCATGAATGAAACAAGATCCTCCATTAGAAATTTGGAAGCACAAGTGGGCCAGCTGAGTAAAAGGATCACTGAAATCCCTCCTAGTACTCTCCCAAGCAATACAGAAGAAAATCCAAAAGGAGAGTGCAAGGCCATTGACATAATCACCATGGCCGAACCTGTAAGGGAGGTTGAGGACGTGAACCCCAGTGAAGAAGACCTCCTGGGACGTCCAGTGATCAATAAGGAGTTTCCCTCTGAGGAACCAAAGGAATCTGAGACTCATCTAGAGGCCATAGAGATTCCATTAAACCTCCTTATGCCCTTCATGAGCTCTGATGAGTATTCCTCTTCTGAAGAGAATGAGGATGTTACTGAAGAGTAAGCTGCCAAGTTTCTTGGTGCAATCATGAAGCTGAATGCAAAATTATTTGGTATTGAGACTTGGGAAGATGAACCTCCCTTGTTCACCAATGAACTAAGTGATCTGGATCAACTGACATTGCCTCAGAAGAAACATGATCCTGGAAAGTTTGTAATACCTTGTACCATAGGCAATATGATCTTTGAAAAGGCTCTGTGTGACCTTGGTTTAGGGATAAACCTCATGCCCCTCTCTGTAATAGAAAAACTGGGAATCTATGGGGTGCAAGCTACTAAAATATCATTAGAGGTGGCAGACAATTCAAGAAAACAGGCTTATGGACAAGTAGAGGACGTGTTAGTAAAGGTTGAAGGCCTTTACATCCCTGCTGATTTCATAATCCTTGATACTGGGAAGGATGAGGATGAATCCATCATCCTTGGAAGACCTTTCTTAGCCACAGCAAGAGCTGTGATTGATGTTGACAGAGGTGAATTAGTCCTTCAATTGAATGAGGACTCCCTTGTGTTTACAACTCAAGGTTACCCTTCTGTAAACATGGAAAAGAGGCACAGTAAGCTTCTCTCAAAACAGAGTCAACCAGAGCCCCCACAGTCAAACTCTAAGTTTGGTGTTGGGAGGCCACAACCAAACTCTAAGTTTGGTGTTGAACTCCCATATCCAAACTCTAAGTTTGGTGTTGGAAAGTCTCAACAATGCTCTGAACATCTGTGAGGCTCCATGAGAGCCCACTATCAAGCTATTGACATTAAAGAAGCGCTTGTTGGGAGGCAACCCAATTTTTATTTATCTAATTTTATTTTTCTTGTTCTTTCATGTTTTATTAGGTTCATGATCATGTGGAGTCACAAAATAAATATAAAAATTGAAAATGGAATCAAAAAAACAGCAGAAGAAAAATCACACCCTGGAGGAAGACCTTACTGGCGTTTAAACGCCAGTAAGAAGCATCTGGCTGGCGTTCAACGCCAGAACAGAGCATGGTTCTGGCGCTGAACGCCCAAAATGGGCAGCATCTGGGCGTTTGAACGCCAGAATTGCACCCTGGAGAAGAGCTGGCGCTGAACGCCCAGAACAAGCATGGTTCTGGCGTTCAACGCCAGAAATGGGCAACAAATGGGCGTTCAACGCCTAGAACAAGCACCAATCTGGCGCTGAACGCCCAGAGTTGTGTGCAAGGGCATTTTGCATGCCTAATTTGATGCAAGGTTGTAAATCCTTGAACACCTCAGGATCTGTGGACCCTACAGGATCCCCACCTACCTCCACTCACTTCTTCTCACCCCTCTTTCACACAATCCCATAAACACTCTTCCCAAAACTCTTCACCAATCACCTCAATCTCTCTTCCCTAACACCACTTCACCACTCACATCCATCCACTCTTCCCCATAAACCTACCTCATAAACCCCACCTACCTTCAAAATTCAAAATCAATTTCCCACCCAAAACCCACCCTAATGGCCGAACCTTACCCCCCTTCCCTATATATAGCCCTCCATTCTTCCTCATTTTTACACAACACAACCCTCTCTTCTCTTCTTGGCCGAATACACCACTCCCTCTTCTCCTCCATATTTTCTTCTTCTTCTTCATCTATTCTTTCTTCTCTTGCTCGAGGGCGAGCAATATTTTAAGTTTGGTGTGGTAAAAGCATAAGCTTTTTGTTTTTCCATTACCATTGATGGCACCCAAGACCGGAGAATCCTCTAGAAAAGGAAAAGGGAAGACAAAAGCTTCCACCTCCGAGTCATGGGAGATGGAAAGATTCATCTCCAAAGCTCATCAAGACCACTTCTATGATGTTGTGGTCAAGAAGAAGGCGATCCCCGAGGTCCCTTTCAAGCTCAAGAAGAATGAGTATCCAGAAATCCGACATGAAATCCAAAGAAGAGGTTGGGAAGTTCTAACAAACCCCATCCAATAAGTCGGCATCCTAATGGTTCAAGAGTTCTATGCCAATGCATGGATCACTAGGAACCATGATCAAAGTAAGAACCCAAACCCAAAGAATTATACTACAATGGTTCGGGGGAAATACTTAGATTTTAGTCCGGAAAATGTGAGGTTGGCGTTTAACTTGCCTATGATGCAAGGAGATGCACGCCCCTACACTAGAAGGGTCAACTTTAATCAAAGGTTGGACCAAGTCCTCATGGACATATGTGTGGAAGGAGCTCAATGGAAGATTGACTCCAAAGGCAAGCCGGTTCAATTAAGAAGATTGGACCTCAAGCCTGTGGCTAGAGGATGGTTAGAGTTCATCCAACGCTCCATCATCCCCACTAGCAACCGATCTGAAGTTACTGTGGATCGGGCCATCATGATCCATAGCATCATGATTGGAGAAGAAGTAGAAGTTCATGAAGTCATCTCCCTTGAACTCTACAAAATAGCCGAAAAGCCCTCTCCTGGGGCAAGGCTAGCTTTTCCTCATCTTATTTGCCATCTATGTTACTCAGCTGGAGCTTTCATAGAAGGAGACATTCCCATTGAGGAAGAGAAGCCCATCACTAAGAAAAGGATGGAGCAAGCAAGAGAGCCCATTCATGGATCTCAAGAGACGCGTGAAGCTCATCACCATGAGATCCCGGAGATGCCTCAAATGTATTTTCCTCCACAAAACTATTGGGACCAAATCAACACCTCCCTAGGAGAATTAAGTTCTAACATGGGACAATTAAGGGTGGAACATCAAGAGCACTCCATCATCCTTCATGAAATAAGAGAAGATCAAAAAGCAATGAGGGAGGAGCAACAAAGACAAGGAAGAGACATAGAAGAGCTCAAGGACATCATTGGTTCCTCAAGAAGGAAACGCCACCATCACTAAGGTGGACTCATTCCTTGTTCTTAAATTCTCTGCTTTTTCGTTTTCTCTATGTTAAGTGCTTATCCATGTTTGTGTCTTCATTACATGATCATTAGTATTTAGTAACTTTGTCTTAAAGTTATGAATGTCCTATGAATCTATCACCTCTCTTAAATGAAAACTGTTTTAATTCAAAAGAACAAGAAGTACATGAGTTTCGAATTTGTCCTTGAACTTAGTTTAATTATATTGATGTGGTGACAATGCTTCTTGTTTTCTGAATGAATGCTTGAACAGTGCATATGTCTTTTGAAGTTGTTGTTTAAGAATGTTAAATATGTTGGCTCTTGAAAGAATGATGATAAGGAGACATGTTATTTGATAATCTGAAAAATCATAAAAATGATTCTTGAAGCAAGAAAAAGTAGCAAAGAACAAAGCTTGCAGAAAAAAAATAGTGAAAAAATAGAAAGAAAAAAAAAGAGAAAAAGCAAGCAGAAAAAGCCAAAAGCTCTTAAAACCAAGAGGCAAGAGCAAAAAGCCAATAACCCTTAAAACCAAAAGGCAAGGGTAAATAAAAAGGATCCCAAGGCTTTGAGCATCAGTGGATAGGAGGGCCTAAAGGAATAAAATCCTGGCCTAAGCGGCTAAACCAAGCTGTCCCTAACCATGTGCTTGTGGCGTGAAGGTGTCAAGTGAAAACTTGAGACTGAGCGGTTAAAGTCAAGGTCCAAAGCAAAAAAAGAGTGTGCTTAAGAACCCTGGACACCTCTAATTGGGGACTTTAGCAAAGCTGAGTCACAATCTGAAAAGGTTCACCCAATTATGTGTCTGTGGCATTTATGTATCCGGTGGTAATACTGGAAAACAAAGTGCTTAGGGCCACGGCAAAGACTCATAAAATAGCTGTGTTCAAGAATCATCATACTAAACTAGGAGAATCAATAACACTATCTGAACTCTGAGTTCCTATAGATGCCAATCATTCTGAACTTCAATGGATAAAGTGAGATGCCAAAACTATTCAAGAGGCAAAAAGCTACAAGTCCCGCTCATCTGATTGGAGCTATGTTTCATTGATAGTTTGGAATTTATAGTATATTCTCTTCTTTTTATCCTATTTGATTTTCAGTTACTTGGGGACAAGCAACAATATAAGTTTGGTGTTGTGATGAGCGGATAATTTATACGCTTTTTGGCATTGTTTTTAGTATGTTTTTAGTAGAATCTAGTTACTTTTAGGGATGTTTTCATTAGTTTTTATGTTAAATTCACATTTCTGGACTTTACTATGAGTTTGTGTATTTTTCTGTGATTTCAGGTATTTTCTGGCTGAAATTGAGGGACTTGAGCAAAAATCAGATTCAGAGGTTGAAGAAGGACTGCTGATGCTTTTGGATTCTGACCTCCCTGCGCTCAAAATGGATTTTCTGGAGCTACAGAACTCAAAATGGCGCTCTTCCAATTGCGTTGGAAAGTAGACATCCAGGGCTTTCCAGAAATATATAATAGTCCATACTTTGGCCGAGTTTAGATGACGTAAAAGGGCGTTTAACGCCAGTTCTATGCTGCTGTCTGGAGTTAAACGCCAGAAACACGTCACAAGCCAGAGTTGAACGCCAGAAATACGTTACAAACTGGCGTTCAACTCCAAGATTGACCTCTACACGTGTAACATTCAAGCTCAGTCCAAGCACACACCAAGTGGGCCCCGGAAGTGGATTTATGCATCAATTACTTACTTCTGTAAACCCTAGTAACTAGTTTATTATAAATAGGACTTTTTACTATTGTATTAGACATCTTTTGATCATCTTTTGATCATCTTTTGATCTTTTGATCATTTTTAGATCTCTAGACCTCCATGGGAGGCTGGCCACTCGGCCATGCTTACCCTATGTTCACTTATGTATTTTTCATACGGTAGAGTTTCTGCACTCCATAGATTAAGGTGTGGAGCTCTGTTGTTCCTCAAAGATTAATGGAAAGTACTACTATTTTTCTTTGAGGAACAGCAGAGGTCCACACCTTAATCTATGGTGTGTAGAAACTCTACCGTTGAAAATACATAAGTGATAAAGTCCAGGCATGGCCGAATGGCCAGCCCCCAAACGTGATCAATATGATCTAAAGATGAACTAGACGTCCCAAGATGTCTAATACAATAGTAAAAAGTCCTATTTATACTAAACTAGTTACTAGGGTTTACAGAAGTAAGTAATTGATGCATAAATCCACTTCCGGGGCCAACTTGGTGTGTGCTTGGGCTGAGCTTGAATGTTACACGTGCAGAGGCTCTTTCTGGAGTTGAACGCCAGGTTGTAACGTGTTTCTGGCATTCAACTCTGGTTCGTGACGTGTTTCTGGCGTTTAACTCCAGACTGCAGCGTAGATCTGGCATTCAACGCCCTTTTTGTGTCATCTAAACTCGGCCAAAGTATGGACTATTATATATTGCTGGAAAGCCCTGGATGTCTACTTTCCAACTCAATTGGAAGCGCACCATTTTGAGTTCTGTAGCTCCAGAAAATTCATTTTGAGTGCAGGGAGGTCAGAATCCAACAGCATCAGTAGTCCTTCTTCAACCTCTGAATCTGATTTTTGCTCAAGTCCCTCAATTTCAGCCAGAAAATACCTAAAATCATAGAAAAACACAAAAACTCATAGTAAAGTCCAAAAATGTGAATTTAACATAAAAACTAATAAAAACATCCCTAAAAGTAACAAGATCCTACTAAAAACATACTAAAAATAATGCCAAAAAGCGTATAAATTATCCGCTCATCACAATACCAAACTTAAATTGTTGCTTGTCCCCAAGCAACTAAGAATCAAATAGGATAAAAAGAAGAGAATATACTATAAATTCCAAACTATCAATGAAACATAGCTCCAATCAGATGAGCGGGACTTGTAGCTTTTTGCCTCTTGAATAGTTTTGGCATCTCACTTTATCCATTGAGGTTTAGAATGATTGGCATCTATAGGAACTCAGAGTTCAGATAGTGTTATTGATTCTCCTAGTTTAGTATGTTGATTCTTGAACACAGCTACTTTATGAGTCTTGGCCGTGGCCCTAAGCACTTTGTTTTCCAGTATTACCAACGGATACATAAATGCCACAGACACATAACTGGGTGAACCTTTTCAGATTATGACTCAGCTTTGCTAAAGTCCCCAATTAGAGGTGTCCAGGGTTCTTAAGCACACTCTTCTTTTGCTTTGGACCTTGACTTTAACCGCTCAGTCTCAAGTTTTCACTTGACACCTTCACACCACAAGCACATGGTTAGGGACAGCTTGGTTTAGCCGCTTAGGCCAGGATTTTATTCCTTTAGGCCCTCCTATCCACTGATGCTCAAAGCCTTGGGATCCTTTTTACTTACCCTTGCCTTTTGGTTTTAAGGGTTATTGGCTTTTTGCTCTTGCCTTTTGGTTTTAAGAGCTTTTGGCTTTTTCTGCTTGCTTTTTCTTTTTCTTTCTATTTTTTTTTCGCCATCTTTTTTTTTCTGCAAGCTTTGTATTCACTACTTTTTCTTGCTTCAAGAATCATTTTTATGATTTTTCAGATTATCAAATAACATGTCTCTTTGTCGTCATTCTTTCAAGAGCCAACATATTTAACATTCATAAACAACAACTTCAAAAGACATATGCACTGTTCAAGCATTCATTCAGAAAACAAAAATTATTGTCACCACATCAATATAATTAAACTAAGTTCAAGGATAAATTCGAAACTCATGTACTTCTTGTTCTTTCGTAATTAAAACATTTTTCATTTAAGAGAGGTGATGGATTCATATTCACTACTTTAAGGCATAGACACTTAGACACTAATGATCATGTAATAAAGACACAAACATAGATAAACATTTAACATAAGAAAATGAAAAACAGAAAATTTAAGAATAAAGAATGAGTCCACCTTAGTGATGATAGCGTTTCCTTCTTGAGGAACCAATGATGTCCTTGAGCTCTTCTATGTCTCTTCCTTGTCTTTGTTGCTCCTCTCTCATTGCTCTTTGATCTTCTCTAATTTCATGGAGGATGATGGAGTGCCCTTGATGTTCCACCCTTTGTTGTCCCCAATAATTGTGTGGAGGAAAATGTATCGCCTGAGGTATCTCAAGGATCTCTTGATTTGCAGTCAAATGTTCTACCACTGAGCTATAGACCCTTGATGGAAGCTTTTGTCTTCCCTTTTCCTCTTTCTAGAGGTTTCTCTGGCCTTAGGTGCCATCAATGGTTATGGAAAAACAAAAAAAAACAATGCTTTTACCACACCAAACTTAGAATGTTGCTCGCCCTCGAGCAAAAGAAGAAAGAATAGAAGAAGAAGAAGAAGATATGGAGGAGATGGAGGGATATGTGTATGGTTTGGCCACTGGGGGTTTAAGGTGGTTATGGTGTGTGAAAAGGAAGGAGTGATGGTTTGAATTTGAGTGGGTGGGTGTAGGTGGGTGTATGATGGTTTTGGAGGGGGATTAGAGGTGATTGGTGAATGGATCTTGGAAAAGGGTGATATAGGATTATGAGGAGGTAAGGTGAGTGGAGGTGTGTGGGGATCCTGTGGTGTCCACAGATCCTGAGGTGTCATGGAATTGCATCCCTGCACCAATTAGGCATGTAAAATGCCTTTGCATGCAATTCTGGCGTTTAAACGCCGAATTGGTGCTTGTTCTGGGCGTTCAACGCCCAGATGCAACATGTTTCTGGCGTTGAACGCCAGTTCTATGCTTGTTTCTGGCGTTTAGAGCCAACTTTCCTCAGTGTGCATTCCTGGCATCTGAACGCCAGGATGCTGCTTGTTTTGGGCATTCAACGCCAGATCCATGCTCTGTTCTGGCGTTGAACGCCAGCCAAATGCTCCTTACTGGCGTTTAAACGCCAGTAAGTCCTTCCTCCAGGGTGTGATTTTTCTTCTGCTGTTTTTGATTCTGTTTTTGATTTTTCTATTTTTTTTGTGACTCCACAAGATCATGAACCTAATAAAACATGAAAGAACAATAAAAATAAAAATAAAATTAGATAAATAAAAATTGGGTTACCTCCCAACAAGCGCTTCTTTAATGTCAGTAGCTTGACAGTGGGCTCTTATGGAGCCTCACAGATGTTCAGAGCATTGTTGAGACTCTCCAACACCAAACTTAGAGTTTGGATATGGGAGCTCAACACCAAACTTAGAGTTTGGTTGTGGCCTCCCAACACCAAACTTAGAGTTTGACTGTGGGAGCTCTGGTTGACTCTGTTTTGAGAGAAGCTTACTGTGCCTCTTTTCCATGTTTACAGAAGGATAACCTTGAGTTGTAAACACAAGGGAGTCCCCATTCAATTGAAGGACTAATTCACCTCTGTTAACATCTATCACAGCTCTTGCTGTGGCTAGGAAGGGTCTTCCAAGGATGATGGATTCATCCTCATCCTTCCTAGTATCTAGGATTATGAAATCAGCAGGGACGTAAAGGCCTTCAACCTTTACTAACATGTCCTCTACTTGTCCATAAGCCTGTTTTCTGGAATTGTCTGCCATCTCTAATGAGATTCTAGTAGCTTGCACCTCAAAGATTCCCAGTTTCTCCATTACAGAGAGTGGCATGAGGTTTATTCCTGACCCAAGGTCACATAGAGCCTTCTCAAAAGTCATGGTGCCTATGGTACAAGGTATTAGGAACTTTCCAGGATCCTATTTCTTCTGAGGCAATCTCAGTTGATCCAATGCATTTAGTTCATTGGTGAACAGGGGAGGTTCATCTCCCCAAGTCTCATTACCAAATAAATTGGCATTCAACTTCATGATTGCACCAAGGAACTTGGCAACTTGCTCTTCAGTAACATCTTCATTCTCTTCAGAAGAAGAGTACTCTTCAGAGCTCATAAATGGCATAAGGAGGTTCAATAGAATCTCTATGGTCTCTAGATGAGTCTCAGATTCCTTTGGTTCCTCAGAGGGGAACTCCTTATTGATCACTGGACATCCCAGGAGGTCTTCCTCACTGGGATTCACGTCCTCAACCTCCCTTACAGGTTCGGCCACGGTAATTAATTCAATGGCCTTGCACTCTCCTTTTGGATTCTCTTCTATATTGCTTGGGAGAGTACTAGGAGGGGTTTCAGTGATTCTTTTACTCAGCTGGCCCACTTGTGCTTCCAAATTTCTAATGGAGGACCTTGTTTCATTCATGAAACTCACAGTGGCCTTAGATAGATCAGAGACTAAGTTTCCTAAATTAGAGGTATTTTGTTCAGAGTTCTCTGTCTGTTGCTGAGTGGATGATGGAAAAGGCTTGCTATTGCTAAACCTGTTTCTTCCACCATTATTAAAGCCTTGTTGAGGCTTTTGTTGATCCTTCCATGAGAGATTTGGGTGATTTCTCCATGAGGGATTATAGGTGTTTCCATATGGTTCACCCATGTAATTCACCTCTGCTATTGCAGGGTTCTCAGGATCATAAGCTTCTTCTTCAGAAGATGCCTCTTGAGTACTGTTGGATGCAGCTTGCATTCCATTCAGACTCTGAGAAATCATATTGACTTGCTGAGTCAATATTTTGTTCTGAGCCAATATGGCATTCAGAGTATCAATTTCAAGAACTCCCTTCTTCTGAGGCGTCCCATTACTCACAGGATTCCTCTCAGAAGTGTACATAAACTGGTTGTTAGCAACCATGTCAATGAGTTCTTGAGCTTCTGCAGGCATTTTCTTTAGGTGAATGGATCCACCTGCAGAAGTATCCAATGACATCTTAGCTAATTCAGATAGACTATCATAGAATATATCCAGGATGGTCCATTCTGAAAGCATGTCAGAAGGACACTTTTTGGTCAGTTGCTTGTATCTCTCCCAAGCTTCATAGAGGGATTCACCTTCCTTCTATCTGAAGGTTTGAACATCCACTCTAAGCTTACTCAGCTTTTGAGGAGGAAAGAACTTGGCTAAGAAAGCCGTGATCAGCTTATCCCAAGAGTTTAGGCTATCTTTGGGTTGAAAGTCCAACCACACTCTAGCTCTGTCTCTTACAGCAAACGGGAAAAGCATGAGCCTGTAGACTTCAGGATCTACTCCATTAGTCTTAACAGTATCACAGATCTGCAAGAATTCAGTTAAGAACTGAAAAAGATCTTCAGATGGAAGTCCATGAAACTTGCATTTTTGTTGCATCAGAGAAACTAATTGAGGTTTCAGCTCAAAATTGTTTGCTCCAATGGTAGGGATGGAGATGCTTCTTCCATGTAAATTGGAATTAGGTGCAGTAAAGTTACCAAGCATCCTCCTTGCATTATTATTATTTTCGGCTGCCATCTCCTCTTCCTGTTCAAAAATTTCTGTAAGGTTATCTCTGGATTATTGTATTTTAGCTTCTCTTAGTTTCCTCTTCAGAGTCCTTTCAGGTTCAGGGTCTGCTTCAACAAGAATGTTCTTGTCCTTGCTCCTGCTCATATGAAAAAGAGGGAACAGAAAAATAATAATAATAGGGATCCTTTTTACCCAGGTATAGAGGTTCCCCTGTGTGAATAGAAGAAGAAAAGAATGTAATGTAAAGAAGGGAAGAAGAGAAAATTCGAACACAGATGGAAGAGGGGGTTCGAATTTGGGTGAGGTGAAGTGTTAGTAGATGAATAAATAAATAGAAGGAGATGAGAGAGAAAGAGGATTTTCAAAAATAAAATTTTGAAAAGGGGTTAGTGATTTTCGAAAATTAGAAAAAAATTAAATTAAAAATTGAAACAATTAGTTAATTAAAAAGAATTTTTGAAAAAGAGGGAAGAGATTTTCGAAAATTAGAGAGAGAGAGTTAATTAGGTGGTTTTGAAAAAGATAAGAAACAAACAAAAAGTCAATTAGTTAGTTGAAAAAGATTTGAAAATCAATTTTGAAAAGATAAGAAGATAAGAAGTTAGAAAAGATATTTGAAAATCAAATTTTTGAAAAAGATAAGATTTTTAAAAAAAAGATATGATAGGAAGATATGATTAGAATTAGTTTTGAAAAAGATTTGATTTTTCAAATCATAATTAATGACTTGACTCACAAGAAATCACAAGATATGATTCTAGAATTTAAAGTTTGAATTTTTCTTAACAAGTAAGTAACAAACTTGAAATTTTTGAATCAAAACATTAATTTTTGATGTGATTTTCGAAAATATGATATAAAAATAAGAAAAAGATTTTTGAAAATTATTTTTAAAATTTTCAAAAATGAATAAGAAAAATAAAAAAGATTTTATTTTTGAAAAAGATTTTGAAAAAGATAAGGTTTTCAAATTGAAAATTTGATTTGACTCATAAGAAACAACTAGATTTTAAAAATTTTTCAAAAAGTCAACTCAAATTTTCGAAATTTATAAGTGAAAAAGGGAAAGATATTTTTTTCTTTTTTTTTATGATGAAAGAGAAAAACATGAAAAGGACTCAATGCATGAAAGTTATGGATCAAAACAATGAATGTATGCAAGAATGCTATGAATGTCAAGATGAACACCAAGAACACTTTGAAGATCATGATGAACATCAAAAACTTATTTTTTGAAAATTTTATATGCAAAGAAAACATGCAAGACACCAAACTTTGAAATCTCTCATGTTCAAACACTATGAATGCAAAAATGCACATGAAAAACAAGAAAAGACACAAAACAAGAAAACATCAAGATCAAACAAGAAGATTTACCAAGAATAACTTGAAGATCATGAAGAACACTATGAATGCATGAATTTTCGAAAAATGCAAAATGAATATACAATTGACACCAAACTTACAATTTGACTCAAGACTCAAACAAGAAACATGAAATATTTTTTATTTTTATGATTTTCTAAATTTTTTTTTGGATTTTTTTCGAAAATTAATGTGAAAAAGAAAAATAAGGATTCCAAAATTTTTAATATGAATTCCAGGAATCTTGCATTCTTAGTCTAAAGCTTTAGTCCAGGAATTAGACATGGCTCACTAGCCAGCCAAGCTTTCAGTGAAAGCTCCGGTCCAAAACATTAGACATGGCCAATGGTCAGCCAAGCTTTAGCATGTAACTCAGATATACTGCTCATTAATTATCAAATTAACTTGCCTCTATGAAGATGGTTTGGAAGCCTCAGTCCAAAAGAATTTAAACATGGCTTTACAGCCAGCCAGGCTTCAACATGAAACACTAGAATTCATTTTTAAAAATTCTGAAGAACATAAATTAAATTTTTTTTTGAATATTAATTAGGAAAAACAACGAAAAAGAAGAAAATATTTTTGAAAAAATTTTTGAAAACATTTTGAAAAATAAGAAGAAAATTACCTAATCTGAGCAACAGGATGAACCGTCAGTTGTCCAAACTCAAAACAGTCTCCGGCAACGGCGCCAAAAACTTGGTATGTGATGACATGTCATCATGTCATGTTTTTCTATGCCTTTTTCCTTTGTTTTCAATAGGTTTTATGCACTTTCTTGAGCCATAAGCAAGCCAAGTGGATAGATTTTCATGCTTCCTTTGATTTAATCAACCATGTATGAATTCATGCTATTTCATGAGGTTTTATGCTAAAATTGTCACATATTATGAAAGAATGAATATCTCATGATTTTGAGCATAGCTTTGATGTGTTTGGTTGATTAATGATAGGTGAAGAAGGCTTGGAGAAAGGGTGAAGCAAGAAGGAATGGCTAGGAATAAAGAGAGGACAATGGAATAAGTTGAACCAGGAAGCAAAATTTTTTGGGTGAAAAGTTAGCCTCAAAGTTAGACCCCTAACTTGGAGGCTAACGTTGGCACATGAAATTCACCCCTGAGCACCAAAAGTTTGCGCCAACGTTAGCCCCCTAACTTTGAGGCTAACGTTGGCATGAAGAGAACCTCCCTAGGCACCAAAAGTTTGCGCCAACGTTAGCCCCCTAACTTGGTGGCTAACGTTGGCACATGAAATTCACAAGGGGAGGAGCAAAATTTTGCGCCAACGTTAGCCCCCTAACTTTGAGGCTAACGTTGGCGCCACACACCACAACAGCTTGAAGGGGTATACTTCCAACAAGAATAACTTGAGCTACAGAGCTCCAAATGAGGTGATTCAAGAAGCATTGGAAAGTAGGAATCAAGAGCTTTCCAAGCATATATGGCACTGCATGGTGGACACTAAAATTGAGGGAGAAAACTGTCCCGCAATGTGCATAAATGAACATGGTGGCAACATGCAGTGAGGCCACTTGACCTCTGCACCTTCGATGGAGTATAACTCGAGCTGTAGAGCTCCAATTGATGTGCTCCCAACGGCATTGGAAAGTAGACATCCAGGGCTTTCCAACAATGTATAATAGTATGGGGTGGACAATACGTTTGAGCCTCCAGAACTGGCGTTTTCGCCAACGTTTGAGGCAAACGTTACCTCAAACGCTGCACACCAAAGCCAGCGACCATGCCCTCTTCAAATGATCATAACTTGAGTTGTAGATGTCTAATTAAAGTGATTCCAAGTGGGTTAGAAAGCTGACATTCAGAGCTTTCCAACCATATATGATAGTCTATATTGGGCATAAAATTGGCAACATGACAAGAGGACAAAGTTGGCGCCATAAATGTGCATAAGGGAGGCCAACGTTAGGGTCAAAGTTAGACCCCTAACGTTGGCACCAGCGTTCATACCAGCAAGTTTTGTGGGCTGCTATGAAAAGTTGGAGCCAAAGTTAGACCCCTAACTTTAGCTCCAACTTTTGGTCCAACTTTTGCAAACTCAACCCGGTTCAATTCGGTTCCTCTTCAAACTCCAAGAGCAATCAACCAAGGCCTTTATCAACCCAATTCCATCAAGAGCAAGGGCCCAAATGATCATCACTCAAAGGCACAAGAAATAGATAAAATAGGAATTTCATTTAATTGTAATTTGTTTTTAATTTCATTTTCATTTCCATTTTGTAAAGCCTATATAAGGCATCATTTTCATATTTGTGAGGAGGCTGGCTCCACTAGGGAGCATTAGGATTTGAGAGCTCTCTCTTAGTTTTCAATTTCGTTTTGAATCTTGGATTGAGAATTGAAGAAATTCTGTTTCAATCTCACCTTGAGAATTTTCTTGTTTACTTTCTCTGCACAATTGAATTTCCATTCCTGTTTACTACTTCACCTTCTCTTGGCTTCTGCAATTTACTTTTCTTTACATTTCCTTTGCAATTGTTCTTGTTGGATCGAGGAAGGTAGTGAGATCTAGACTTGGTTTTCTAGTCTCTTGGGTCCTGAGATCTTAATTCCAATTTTACATTCTCTGTTTATTGCTTTTCATGTTTATTTACATTTCTGTTTTGATTCCGAATCAATCAGATCCATCTTTTACTTCTCTGCTTGTTGCAATTTAACTTTTCCTTGTTTAATTTCTGCAAATCCAATTCCCAATTTCCTTTACATTTAATGCAATTTATATTTCTTGTCATTTAAGATTCTTGCAATTTACATTTCTTGCTCTTTAAGTTACTTGCCAATTTACATTCTGCAACTTTAAATTCATTGTCATTTACTTTCTGTTGGCTACAATTTCACACAATTCACTAAATGTCAGCTTGACTAAACTAATCACTCACTAAAATTGCTTGATCCATCAATCCCTGTGGGATCGACCTCACTCCCGTGAGTTTTTATTACTTGATGCGACCCGGTACACTTGCCGGTTAGTTTTGGGTGTTTTTGGAGAAATTTATTTTCCTCCAAAATAACTCATCAAGTTTTTGGCGCCGTTGCCGGGGATTGATTAGATCAACAATGATTAAGTGGGTGAGAAGTCTAGATCAAGCATTTTCTTTGTTTTTGTTCTCTGCTCTAAGTTGAAACCAAGGTGTTTGAGTTATTGCCTCACTAAGAAATTCATCTCTGAGATATGAATTTCAATTCTCCTTGGTGTTGTGTTTTACAAAATTCTAATGGAGTTCAACTCATCTTATGGTCAAACAAATTTTATGGGATATCACCCACCATCACCAATCTCTAATGGTGGTTGGGAATATCACCAACAAATTACAAATCCTGAGCACTCCAATTCATGGAGATTGGCTTCAGAGACACAAGATGAGCAAGAGAATCATATAGGATACCAACCACCACCACAAAATGATTCATATCATTATCCTCATGGAAGATGGAAGCATCGCCAAAGAATGGAAAAGCATCCACCCTCACGTCCCAGTTTCTCATTTGAAAGTTCTTCATCACTTGATTATGCCTCAACACAAAGTTTCCTCCAAAATCCATACCAGTTATCCCATCGATCACACAACTCATTCCACACCCCTCAACACAACTTCACCACAACACATTCACTTCACCAAAATTACTCTTGACCTTCATCTCTTGAATTAAAAGAAGAGGAATACCTTGAAGGCATCGAATTAACAGATGAGGAATACCGTGAAGGCATTGAAATACAGAGAAAACTAGTGGAATTTTACACAAAATCCCCATCTTGGGAAGAAACCATCCTCGAGCAGATAAATGGGTCCTTAGAGCAAACAAGGGGAAACTTAGAACCATCAACCAGTGAGGATGAAGACAAATGTGTGGGTGAGGAAGTGGAAAAGCAAGATAAGGAGGCCACTGCATCAAGTGAACTTTCAATGAAGAATGAGGTGGTTGAACCTGAAACTGCACTTGAGATGACAAGAGAACATGAAAACTCACAACTCTCACAAACCTCCCTGGACCAAAATGCCTCAACATCTGAATCCATGATTGAAAGGTATGACGAGGAGATGAAGAAATGTTGGGAAGATCGACAAACCTCCTCCATGATAGAGCGATTGAAACAAATGTTGGGTGTAAAAGAGGAAGTGGAGGAGCAAGAAAGTGAAGAAGTCATTCCAAACTCAAGTGAGGCAGAGAAGTACATAAAGGAGGAGTTCATGGAACCACCAATACAAAAGGCTCTGGATGAATACAAAACTCCAACAATCACACAATCACCAAGACTTGGATTCAAAGAAGTGAAGGCAATTAACAAAAGCACCAAGAAGAGGATTGTGACCAAACTACCAAGGACAACATTCAAGAGGAGGTCGACCACAAGCAATCCAACCCCTGGACCAATAGCAAGCAAGCTCAATCAAGCCATGTACAAAAGAAAGCTTGCTGAGGAGAGACCAAGACAGGGGGTAATAGCTGAATCTTCTCCTCCTTTGAAGTCATTTCTCTTAACAAATTGGAAGAAGAGGAAGAAAGTAAAGAACAGGTAGACAGTAGGTACATTTCTTTTCCTTGCTTTGTTTAAATTTCAATAAATTGACATATGGTTGCATTCTAAGTTTGGTGTTGCTAGGCAACAAAATTTGGTTCCAATTCTTACAAGATACCTGCATTAATTCCAAGTGAAAGTGTCACACTAAGTTTGGTGTGCCACTTATCTTTTACGCAATGTATTGTGCACACCTTCTTATCTATGCAATCATAATGTCTCTGTCTCTTATGCCTTGATTATTATCTTTAATTTTGCTTGCTTGAAACACATGTACTACTAACATTCCTTGTGTAAGACATTCATGATCCATCTTAGCCCCATAGCCACGGTTCTAATAGTTGCTTGAGGATGAGCAAGCATTCTGAGTTTGGTATGGGAAGGAGGAGAATGGGAGGAAATTGACAACAATAGAGAAGATGAACTACAAGGTTGTAAAGTTCCTTTTCCTCTCATTTGTTTCAAGCACTATAAACTGCATGATTGTCTTTACCTTCTCTGTATGCATGTGTATATGAAAAGGCATAGTTTGATTTCTAATTTGCAACATGGTGCTGTGTCATTATGAATACCAACTTGAGTTTTGTGAATTCAAAAGCAACAAAGTATCATGATCATAAACAAACAAGGCATTAAAGAAGATTTTAGCATGTGCATAAAAGTATTGGTAAGCTATTATGTTTGATTGTTGCTTAATTGCATTAGATTTTATTTAATTGAAGTTTTCATCTAGGACATTTTGTGAAATCTTTTGAAAATCATGAAAACCTTGAAGAAGCAAATGCAAAAATAAAGCAAGAAAAGAAAAAGGGAAAGAGTGAGAAAGCTGAAGGCTTTGAGTACCAATGGCAATTTATTTGCTAAGTACTTGTGGTGTTTATGTATCAAGCCAAATGCTTGAAAACAAAACACTTAGAAGTCAAGGCTAGGCTCAAAGTGCAAAAGCACTCCCTCAAAGCTCAAGGCTCTGAGCATCAATGATTAGAGAGTTAAGAAAAGAAAAGAAAAATGAGCTTAATGAAGTCCTCTAATCAAATGCTTGTGGTGCTTATGTATCAAGTGGTAATACTTGAAAACAAAGCATTTAGAAGTCGTAGCTTTGTTATCAACTCATGGGGCAAAGCACCCAAAAGGAGAAGCTAATAAGAAAATCAAAAGCTTGTTTCAAGGAAGAAATACAAGAAAAAGATTTCATAAATTGAGCTAGATGTAAGCATCAATCATTTACATTTCTTTTGTGATTGTAGCATGCTTAGAAAACTAGCTTACCATGAACATTGAGTTGCTATTCTTCTTACCTTGGATTGTCAATCTTTATTGCATGATTCTTTTCTTGCTTGGGGACAAGCAAGGTTTAAGTTTGGTGTTGTGATGACATGTCATCATGTCATGTTTTTCTATGCCTTTTTCCTTTGTTTTCAATAGGTTTTATGCACTTTCTTGAGCCATAAGCAAGCCAAGTGGATAGATTTTCATGCTTCCTTTGATTTAATCAACCATGTATGAATTCATGCTATTTCATGAGGTTTTATACTAAAATTGTCACATATTATGAAAGAATGAATATCTCATGATTTTGAGCATAGCTTTGATGTGTTTGGTTGATTAGTGATAGGTGAAGAAGGCTTGGAGAAAGGGTGAAGCAAGAAGGAATGGCTAGGAGTAAAGAGAGGACAATGGAATAAGTTGAACCAGGAAACAAAATTTTTTGGGTGAAAAGTTAGCCTCAAAGTTAGACCCCTAACTTGGAGGCTAACGTTGGCACATGAAATTCACCCCTGGGCACCAAAAGTTTGCGCCAACGTTAGCCCCCTAACTTTGAGGCTAACGTTGGCATGAAGAGAACCTCCCTGGGCACCAAAAGTTTGCGCCAACTTTAGCCCCCTAACTTGGTGGCTAACGTTGGCACATGAAATTCACAAGGGGAGGAGCAAAAGTTTGCGCCAACGTTAGCCCCCTAACTTTGAGGCTAACGTTGGCGCCACACACCACAACAGCTTGAAGGGGTATACTTCCAACAAGAATAACTTGAGCTACAGAGCTCCAAATGAGGTGATTCAAGAAGCATTGGAAAGTAGGAATCAAGAGCTTTCCAAGCATATATGGCACTGCATGGTGGACACTAAAATTGAGGGAGAAAACTGTCCCGCAATGTGCATAAATGAACATGGTGGCAACATGCAGTGAGGCCACTTGACCTCTGCACCTTTGATGGAGTATAACTCGAGCTCTAGAGCTCCAATTGATGTGCTCCCAACGGAATTGGAAAGTAGACATCCAGGGCTTTCCAACAATGTATAATAGTATGGGGTGGACAATACGTTTGAGCCTCCAGAACTGGTGTTTTCGCCAACGTTTGAGGCAAACGTTACCTCAAACGCTGCACACCAAAGCCAGCGACCATGCCCTCTTCAAATGATCATAACTTGAGTTGTAGATGTCTAATTAAAGTGATTCCAAGTGGGTTAGAAAGCTGACATTCAGAGCTTTCCAACCATATATGATAGTCTATATTGGGCATAAAATTGGCAACATGACAAGAGGACAAAGTTGGCGCCATAAATGTGCATAAGGGAGGCCAACGTTAGGGTCAAAGTTAGACCCCTAACGTTGGCACCAACGTTCATACCAGCAAGTTTTGTGGGCTGCTATGAAAAGTTGGAGCCAAAGTTAGACCCCTAAATTTAGCTCCAACTTTTGGTCCAACTTTTGCAAACTCAACCCGGTTCAATTCGGTTCCTCTTCAAACTCCAAGAGCAATCAACCAAGGCCTTTATCAACCCAATTCCATCAAGAGCAAGGGCCCAAATGATCATCACTCAAAGGCACAAGAAATAGATAAAATAGGAATTTCATTTAATTGTAATTTGTTTTTAATTTCATTTTCATTTCCATTTTGTAAAGCCTATATAAGGCATCATTTTCATATTTGTGAGGAGGCTGGCTCCACTAGGGAGCATTAGGATTTGAGAGCTCTCTCTTAGTTTTCAATTTCGTTTTGAATCTTGGGTTGAGAATTGAAGAAATTCTGTTTCAATCTCACCTTGAGAATTTTCTTGTTTACTTTCTCTGCACAATTGAATTTCCATTCCTGTTTACTACTTCACCTTCTCTTGGCTTCTGCAATTTACTTTTCTTTACATTTCCTTTGCAATTGTTCTTGTTGGATCAAGGAAGGTAGTGAGATCTAGACTTGGTTTTCTAGTCTCTTGGGTCCTGAGATCTTAATTCCAATTTTACATTCTCTGTTTATTGCTTTTCATGTTTATTTACATTTCTGTTTTGATTCCGAATCAATCAGATCCATCTTTTACTTCTCTGCTTGTTGCAATTTAACTTTTCCTTGTTTAATTTCTGCAAATCCAATTCCCAATTTCCTTTACATTTAATGCAATTTATATTTCTTGTCATTTATGATTCTTGCAATTTACATTTCTTGCTCTTTAAGTTACTTGCCAATTTACATTCTGCAACTTTAAATTCATTGTCATTTACTTTCTGTTGGCTACAATTTCACACAATTCACTAAATATCAGCTTGACTAAACTAATCACTCACTAAAATTGCTTGATCCATCAATCCCTGTGGGATCGACCTCACTCCCGTGAGTTTTTATTACTTGATGCGACCCGGTACACTTGCCGGTTAGTTTTGGGTGTTTTTGGAGAAATTTATTTTCCTCCAAAATAACTCATCAGTATGCGAAATTGTTACTCTGAGGTTGTAAAATTTGTTGTTCGTTCTCTCCCTGGCAATGGCACCAATAACTGGTGCACAATACCATGGTCCAAACATAACTTCACAACTTCGCACAACTAACCAGCAAGTGCACTGGGTCGTCCAAGTAATAAAACCTTACGTGAGTAAGGGTCGATCCCACGGAGATTGTCGGTATGAAGCAAGCTATGGTTACCTTGTAAATCTCAGTCAGGCAGATATCAAATGGTTATGGAGTTTTTGAAAATAAATAATAAATAAATAGAAAGTAAAGATAGAAACACTTATGTAATTCATTGGTGGGAATTTCAGATAAGCGTATAGAGATACTTTCATTCTTTTGAACTTCTGCTTTCCTGCTGTCTTCATCCAATCAGTCCTACTCCTTTCCATGGCAAACTTTATGTAAGGGCATCACCGTCGTCAATGGCTACATCCCATCCTCTCTGTGAAAATGGTCCGATGCGCTGTCACTGCATGGCTAATCATCTGGAGGTTCTCGATCATACTGGAATAGGATTTACTATCCTTTTGCGTCTGTCACTACGCCCAGCACTCGCGAGTTTGAAGTTCGTCACAGTCATTCAATCCCTGAATCCTACTCGGAATACCGCAGACAAGGTTTAGACTTTTCGGATTCTCATGAATGCCGCCATCAATCTAGCTTATACCACGAAGATTCAGATTAAGGAATCAAAGAGATAATCATCCAATCTAAAGTGGAACGGAAGTGGTTGTCAGGCACGCGTTCGTATGGGAATGATGATGATTGTCACGTTCATCACATTCATATTGAAATGCGAATGAATATCTTAGAAGCGGAATAAGTTGAATTGAATAGAGAAACAGTAGTACTTTGTATTAATTCGTGAGGAATAGCAGAGCTCCACACCTTAATCTATGGTGTGTAGAAACTCTACCGTTGAAAATACATAAGTGATAAGGTCCAGGCATGGCCGAATGGCCAGCCCCCAAACGTGATCAATATGATCTAAAGATGAGTAATAAACCTTACGTGAGTAAGGGTCGATCCCACGGAGATTGTCGGCTTGAAGAAAGCTATTGTCACCTTGTAAATCTCAGTTAGGCGGATTCAAATGGTTATAGAGTTTTAATAATTAAAATATAAATAAAACGTAAAATGGGATAGAGATACTTATGTAACTCATTGGTGAGAATTTCAGATAAGCGTATAGAGATGCTTTCGTTCCTCCTGAACCTCTGCTTTCCTGCTGTCTTCATCCAATCATTCCCACTCCTTTCTATGGCAAGCTTTGTGTAGGGCATCACTGTTGTCAGTGGCTACTTCCCATCCTCTCAGTGAAAATGGTCCAAGATGCGCTGTCACTGCATGGCTATTCATCTGTCGGTTCTCGATCATACTGGAATAGGATTCAGTAATCCTTTTGCGTCTGTCACTACGCCCAGCACTCGCGAGTTTGAAGCTTGTCACAGCCATCCCTTCCCGGATCCTACTCGGAATACCACAGACAAGGTTTAGACTTTCCGGACCTCAAGAATGGCCGCCAATAGTTCTGGCCTATACCACGAAGACTCTGATCTCATGATCAGAAGGCTAAGAGATATGCATTCAAGCTTGCTTTCATGTATAACGGAACTATTTGTCAGGCACGCATTCATAAGTGAGAATGATGATGAGCGTCACATAATCATCACATTCATCATGTTCTTGTGTGCGAATGAATATCTTAAAGAAGAAATAGGCTTGAATTGAATAGAAAAAAATAGTACTTTGCATTATTTCATGAGGAATAGCAGAGCTCCACACCTTAATCTATGGTGTGTAGAAACTCTACCGTTGAAAATACATAAGAACAAGGTCCAGGCATGACCGAATGGCTAGCCTCCATAAAGGTCTAAGATAGCATAAAACTAATCAAAGATCCCCCTTTTAACATGATAGTAAAAAGTTCTATTTATACTAAACTAGTTACTAGGGTTACAGAAATGAGTAAATGATGCAGAAATCCACTTTCGGGCCCACTTGGTGTGTGCTTGGGCTGAGCATTGAAGCTTTCATATGCAGAGGTCTTCCTTGGAGTTAAACGCCAGTTTGTAACCTATTTCTGGCGTTTAACTCTGCTTTGCAACCTGTTTCTGGTGTTTAACTCCAGAATAGGTCTGAGAGCTGGCATTGAACGCCAGTTCGCGTCATCTAAACTCGGGCAAAGTATGGACTATTATATATTTCTGGAAAGCCCTGGATGTTTACTTTCCAACGCAATTGAGAGCGTGCCATTTGGACTCCTGTAGCTCCAGAAAATTTACTTTGAGTGCAGGGAGGTCAAAATCCAACAGCATCTGCAGTCCTTCTTCAACCTCTGAATCTGATTTTTGCTCAAGTCCCTCAATTTCAGCCAGAAAATACCTGAAATCACAGAAAAACACACAAACTCATAGTAAAATCCAGAAATGTGAATTTTATTTAAAAACTAATAAAAATATATTAAAAACTAATCAAATCATACTAAAAACTATGTAAAAATAATGCCAAAAAGCGTATAAATTATCCGCTCATCAAAGAGCACAGTTTGGCAATAACAAACCTTTTCCATCATCTTCTCAGCAACAGACAGAGAATTCTAAGCAGATCCACTCTGACTTAGCAACTGTAGTCTCTGATCTATCTAAGACCACTCTCAGTTTCATGACTGAAGCAAAGTCCTCCATTAGAAATTTGGAGGCACAAGTGGGTCAGCTGAGTAAAAGAGTTACTGAACTCCCTCCTAGTACTCTCCCAAGTAATACAGAAGAGAATCCAAAGAGAGAGTGCAAGGCCATAAATATAACCAACATGGCCAAACCTAGTGAGGAAGGAAAGGCAGTGATTTCCAGTGAGAAAGACCTCAATGGACGTCCACTAGCCACTAAGGAGTTCCCTAATGAGGAACCAAAGGAATCTGAGGCTCATATGGAGACCATAGAGATCCCACTGAACTTACTATTGCCATTCATGAGCTCTGATGAGTATTCTTCCTCTGAAGAGGATGAAGATATTGTTAAAGAGCAAGTTGCTCAATATCTAGGAGCAATCATGAAGATGAATGCCAAGTTATTTGGTAATGAGACTTGGGAGGATGAGCCCCCCATTGCTCATCAATGAACTGAATGATCTAGTTCAACTGAAATTACCTCAGAAAAAACAGGATCTTGGAAAGTTCTTAATACCTTGTACTATAGGTACCATGACCTTTGAAAAGGCCCTGTGTGACCTGGGGTCAGGAATAAACCTCATGCCCCTCTCTGTAATGGAGAAACTAAGGATCTTTGAGGTGTAAGCTACAAGAATCTCACTAGAGATGGCAGACAATTCAAGCAAACAGGCATATGAACTTGTAGAGGATGTCTTAGTGAAGGCTGAAGGCCTGTACATCCCTACTGATTTCATAATCCTAGACACAGGGAAGGA
This sequence comes from Arachis hypogaea, assembly GCF_003086295.3. NCBI lineage: Eukaryota > Viridiplantae > Streptophyta > Magnoliopsida > Fabales > Fabaceae > Arachis > Arachis hypogaea. The sequence continues at coordinate 103,123,394 of NC_092050.1, forward strand.
TGAGGATGAATCCATCATCCTAGAAAGACCCTTCCTAGCCACAGCAAGAGCTGTGATTGATGTGGACAGAGGAAATCTAGTCCTTCAATTGAAAGAGGACTACCTTGTGTTTAAAGCTCAAGGATCTTCTTCTGCAACCATGGAGAGGAAGCATAAAAAGCTTCTCTCAATACAGAGTCAAACAAAGCTCCCATACTCAACTTCTAAGTTTGGTGTTGGGAGGCCACCACTAAGCTCTGAATCTCTGTGAAGCTCTCTAAGAGCTCACTGTCAAGCTATTGACATTAAAGAAGCGCTTGTTGGGAGGCAACCTAATGTTATTTAATTATATTTATATACTTATTTTTCATTGTTATTTTATGTTTTCTTTAGGTTGATGATCATGTAAAGTCACAAAAACAACTGAAAAATAAAAAACAGAATTAAAAATAGCATCAAAAACTGCACACCCTAGAGGACAGACTTACTGGCGTTTAAATGCCAGTAAGGATAGCAAATTGGGCATTTAACGCCTAACCTGGCAGCATTCTGGGCGTTAAATGCCAGAATGGGCAGCACTCTGGGCGTTTAATGCCAGAAAGGGCTGTCTAGCATCTGGCTGGCGTTTAACGCTAGAAATGGGCAGCAGAGTGGCGTTTAACGCCATGAAAGGTAGCAGAATTTGCGTTTAACGCCAGGAAAGGTAGCAGAGCTGGTGTTAAATGCCAGATTTGGCACAGAATGAGCATTTGAATGCCAGAATGGTGCAGGGACTCAAATTCCTTGACACCTTAGGATCTGTGGACCCCACAGGATCCCCACCTACCCCACCTCTTCTTCTCTCCTCTTCACACCTTTCCATAACACTCTTCCCCATACACCCTTGACCAATCACCTCAATACCTCTTCCCCAAACATCCTTCACCTATCAAATCTTACCCTCTTCTCCATACTCTCTTCACCACTCACATCCATCCATCATTAAACCCCACCTACCTCACCATTCAAATTCAAACCATTTTCCTCCCAAACCCGCCCCTTCATGACCGAATTCCCTCTCTCTCCTACCCTATAAATACCCCTCCTCACTACCTTCAATTCCACACAATATACACACTACTACCCCCCTTGGCCGAAACCTTCACTACCCCCCATCTCCTCCATTTCTTCTTCTTCTACTCCTTTCTTTCTTCTTTTGCTCGAGGACGAGCAAATCTTCTAAGTTTGGTGTGGGAAAAGCTAAGCTTTTTATTTTTCCATAACCATTTAATGGCACCTAAGGCTAGAAAAACCTCTAGAAAGAGGAAAGGGAAGGCAATTGCTTCCACATCTGAGTCATGGGAGATGGAGAGATTCATCTCAAACGTCCATTAAGACCACTTCTATGAAGTTGTGGCCAAGAAAAAGGTGATCCCCAAGGTCCTCTTCAAGCTCAAAAAGAGTGAATATCCGGAGATCCGATATGAAGTTCGAAGAAGAGGTTGGAAAATTATCACTAACCCCATTCAACAAGTCGAGATCTTAATGGTTCAAGAGTTCTATACTAATGCATGGATCACTAAGAACCATGACCAAAGTGTGAACCTGAACCCAAAGAATTGGCTCACAATGGTTCGGGGGAACTATTTGGATTTCAGTCCGGAAAATGTGAGGCTAGCATTCAACTTGCCAATGATGCAAGGAGATCCTCACCCTTTCACTAGAAGGGCCAACTTTGATCAAAGGTTGGACCAAGTCCTCATGGACATCTGTGTGGAAGGAGTTCAATGGAAGAGAGACTCAAGAGGCAGGCCGGTTCAACTAAGAAGGCTTGACCTCAAACCCGTGGCTAGGAAATGGTTGGAGTTCATCCAACGCTCTATTATTCCTACTAGCAACCGGTCTGAAGTTACTGTAGACCGGGCTATCATGATCTATAGAATCATGAATGGAGAGGAAGTAGAAGTTCATGAGATCATATCCCTAGAACTCTATAAGGTGGCGGACAAGCCCTCCACTTTGGCAAGGTTAGCCTTCCCTCATCTCATTTGTCACCTCTACAATTCAGCTGGAATTGTCATAGAGGAAGACACCCTCATTGAAGAGGACAAGCCCATCACTAAGAAAATGATGGAGCAAATAAGATAGCCCACTCATGGACCTCAATAAGAGCATGAGGAAATTCCTCATCATGAAATCCCTGAGATACCTCAAGGGATGCACTTTTCTCCACAAAACTATTGGGAGCAAATCAACACCTCCTTAGGAGAATTGAGTTCCAACATGGGACAACTAAAAATGGAGCACCAAGAACATTCCATCCTCCTCCATGAAATTAGAGAGGACCAAAGAGACATGAGGGAGGAGCAACAAAGGCAAGGAAGAGACATAGAGGAGCTCAAGCACTCCATAAGATCTTAAAGAGGAAGAACTAGCCGCCATCACTGAGGTAGACCCGTTCTTTAATTTCCTTGTTCTTATTTTCTATTTTTTGTTTCTTATGCTTTATATTTTATCTATGTTTGTGTCTTTATTACATGATCATTAGTGTCTAGTGTCTATGTCTTAAATCTATGAATGTCCTATGAATCCATCACCTTTCTTAAATGAAAAATGTTTTTAATTGCAAAAGAACAAGAAGTGCATGGTTTCGAATTTTATCTTGAAGTTAGCTTAATTATTTTTATGTGGTGGCAATACTTTTTGTTTTCTGAATGAATGCTTGAACAGTGCATATTTTTGAATTTGTTGTTTATGAATGTTAAAATTGTTGGCTCTTGAAAGAATAATGAAAAAGGAAAAATGTTATTGATGATCTGAAAAATCATAAAATTGATTCTTGAAGCAAGAAAAAGCAGTGAAAGACAAAGCTTGCGGAAAAAAAAAAGAAAAAGAGAAAGAAAAAGAAAAAGCAAGCAGAAAAAGCCAATAGCCCTTTAAACCAAAAGGCAAGGGTAAAAAGGATCCAAGGCTTTGAGCATTAATGGATAGGAGGGCCCAAAGGAATAAAATCCTGGCCTAAGCAGCTAAATCAAATTGTCCCTAACCATGTGCTTGTGGCGTGAAGGTGTCAAGTGAAAAGCTTGAGACTGAGCGGTTAAAGTCGTGGTCCAAAGAAAAAAGAGTGTGCTTAAGAGCTCTGGACACCTCTAACTAGGGACTTTAGCAAAGCTGAGTCACAATCTGAAAAGGTTCACCCAGTGATGTGTTTGTGGCATTTATGTATCCGGTGGTAATACTGGAAAACAAAATGCTTAGGGTCACGGCCAAGACTCATAAAGTAGCTGTGTTCAAGAATCAACATACTGAACTAGGAGAATTAATAACACTATCTGAATTCTGAGTTCCTATAGATGCCAATCATTCTGAACTTCAAAGGATAAAGTGAGATGCCAAAACTGTTCAAAAGCAAAAAGCTACAAGTTCCGCTCATCTAATTGAGACTAATCTTCATTGATATTTTTAAAATTCATTGTATATTCTCTTCTTTTTATCCTATCATGTTTTTAGTTGCTTGGGGACAAGCAACAATTTAAGTTTGGTGTTGTGATGAGCGGATAATTTATACCCTTTTGGCATTGTTTTTACATAGTTTTTAGTATGTTTTAGTTAGTTTTTATTATATTTTTATTAGTTTTTATGCAAAAATCACATTTTTGGACTTTACTATGAGTTTGTGTATTTTTCTATGATTTCAGGTATTTTCTGGCTGAAATTGAGGGACCTGAGCAAAAATCTTATTCAGAGGCTGAAAAAGGACTGCAGATGCTGTTGGATTCTGACCCTCCTGCACTCGAAGTGGAATTTCTGGAGCTACAGAAAGCCAATTTGTGCGCTCTCAATTGCGTTGGAAAGTAGACATCCTGGGCTTTCCAAGAATATATAATAGTCTATACTTTGTTCGAGATTTGATGGCCCAAACTGGCGTTCAAATTCTGCCTAATAATTCTGGCGTAAAACGCCCAAACTGGCACCAAAGCTGGCGTTTAACTCCAGGAACAGCCTATGCACGTGTAAAGCTCAATGCTCAGCCCAAGCACACACCAAGTGGGTCCCAGAAGTAGATTTCTGCACTATTTGCACTTAGTTACTCATTTTCTGTAACCCTAGGTTGCTAGTCTAGTATAAAAACTACTTTTAGAGATTTATTTTACATCTTTGGAATGTCTTTTGACCATCTTTTGATCAATCTTATGCGATCATAGACCATTGTACACGTTTGGAGGCTGGCCTCACGGCCATTCCTAGACTTTTCACTTATGTATTTTCTACGGTGGAGTTTCTACACCCATAGATTAAGGTGTGGAGCTCTGCTGTTCTTCATGAATTAATGCAATTACTACTATTTTTCTATTCAATTCACGCTTACTTCTTCTCCAAGATATATTCTCAAACTTAATTCAGTTAAGTCAGAATGAAGGGGTGACCCGTGACAATCACCCAATCTTCGTTACTCGCTTAGCCAAGATCGTGTGCCTGACAACCACAAAGCGGTCTACATGATGTTCAACATAGTCATTGGACGACAGCCGGAGTATATTCTCTTGGGTCCCTAATCAACGATTCACATCGTCTCTCCTGACAACAGAGCATCTGAATCTGAGATTAAAACCTTCGTGGTATAGGCTAGAACCATTGGCAGCATTCCTGAGATCCGGAAAGTCTAAACCTTGTCTGTGGTATTCTAAGTAGGATCTGGGAAGGGATGACTGTGACGAGCTTCAAACCTGCGAATGTTGGGCGCAGTCACAGTGTGCAAAAGGACAATGGTTCTATTCCGACGCTAGCGGAACCGACAGATGATTAGTCGTGCGGTGACAGCGCATATGGATTTGTTTTCATTCGAGAGGATCATACAGCTTGCCATGGAAGGAGGTAACGCATGGTTGGAAGAAGGCAATAGGAAAGCAGAAGTTTAAAAGCAACAAAGCATCTCCAGATGCTTATCTGAAATTCCCACCAATGAATTACGTAAGTATTTCTATCTTATTTTATATTTTATTTATATTTTAATTATCAAAACCTCATAACCATTTGAATCCGCCTGACTGAGATTTACAAGGATGACCATAGCTTGCTTCAAGCCGACAATCTTCCTGGGATCGACGCTTACTCACGTAAGGTTTATTACTTGGACGACCCAGTGCACTTGCTGGTTAGTTACGCGGAGTTGTGAAGAAGTGTTGAGATCACAATTTTGCGCTACCAATAAGTCATTATTGTAGAATGGAAAACATAACAAACACACAATTCTTACTAATCCTAAATTATAAACTATGAATCATTTTGCATCTTGTAAATGAAATTCATCAACTTTGACCTTAATCTACTATCTATTATATATAAAGGGGATAGGAGAGAGTGGGCATCTAATTTGTTTCTTAAAATACTCTTCTTCATATATGAATAACAACAATGAAATTTAAGCCATCAGAACATTGACTATGCCTCAAAGGGTAAGAAAAAGATTGCAATTTATATTAAATATGTATAATACAGATACAAGTATATTGAGAAATTAAACATTATTATTAGCTTGCTTTTTCTATCAATATTATTAAGAATGAGATGTCATTCTTAGTTTGAACTACTAAAGTGTTGGGAAATTTTCAGTGGCCATTCATTATGCCTTTGATGTGAGGAATAAAACCTTCACACCCGAGGATTTGGATTGGTTTGAGCACCGTAAAAGATAAGACCCTTTCTACTATCTTGTGACTATATGGGAATCTCTGCTATCCTCCTTGTTGGAATATGATGTCAAACCCCACCAGTCAGTCTTAGATTAAACTCTAATATTCTATAACTTGATGAATACTTGATGTCAAGACATAGGTGAAAGACATTTTTGGCTAGAAGCACCAATGGAACATACATTGGGGAACTTTGCATAAGTAGTTAAGGTAATAAATAAATCTGTCTCTATGACAACATGCTTTCGTGGAAACTCATGACTCTTAGCTTAAGCAATGAACGAACCTATAGTGCATTGGCGTCTGTAGTTATCATATTCATAAGTTCCCCATATGAGAACTTCTTTTGACCTTCGTTAGTTAGCCTAAAAGATTTTCTAACCTTCATAAAAAAAAATCTAGCTTCAAGTTTATGGAATAATAGTAAACATTCATGCATTCATGCTCATATATAAACATTTGAATTTTGAACTCCATAGTAAAAAAGCTAGTAATATTTAGGTCCTCTTCACTCACTGAGTATAAAGTTTACCCATTTTGTAAGAAATTTTTTGTGTGCCTTCAATGAGAGAACAACATCCCACAGCCAACAAAAACGATTAACAACAACATCCTGAAATTATTTCCAAAAATTTCTTCAAAGTTCAAACTTAGCAGTATCACTAGAAAATGAAGGATTAGAGTAGTGATCTGTATTTTTTCTATTGCAATAAATACTAATCACAGAGTTATATACCATTAGTCACATGCATGAATCGAAATGTGGCCGATCAATTTTTCCTATTTTGATAGCACCACCCACCAAAGATCGCTACAAGAATTTGACAAAATTAGCGATGGACTTTTGTGAGAAATATTTTTTATCACTGATGAGCGAAAATTAAAGCTCACAGATACCGACAAGTATACCAGATCGTGCAAGTAATACTACAGTGACTGGATATCGTTCCCACGAAGATTAGAGGATTGAGAAAGCAAATATCATATTAAATACCTAATTAGATTAAAATAACATGGATTGATGAGGGCAAAATTTGTATCTTGCTTGGAACCTTTAGTGCTTGAATACTTTACAGACAGTGAACCTAGATGTTGATTGAGAGAAGAGAATGATGGTGAGAGTTAAGGGCTTTGGAGATGTTTATGCACTTAGAAAAACCAAATCTTGGTTACTTATTTTGAAGTATGCAAAGATCCTTCATAACAAATCTTTAGTAACTGATTTTCAATTCCTTGGTTGTTCAGTTTCTCTTTAATTAACCAATTGTCAGTTAATTAATTAAAGAGGTTAAGCATAAAACCTTATTTAGTTTCTAATAAGATTTAAAAGTAGTGCTTAGGTCGAATTATATGTTACTTATTCAAGCTAGTCCTATCCAGTTAAACCTTAGAAGAAAACACAATTTTCAAAAGTTGTTCTAATCTGAATTTCACTTATTCAAAATTAGAGTGATTGAAAATTATATATGTGTTGCACACTAATTGAACCACTATTCCAACCCAAATTCAAACAGTCATGTGAAAGAGTTTTCGAGCTTTAATTCAAGTATTAAATTTTCTAATTATAATAAAAGAATTCAAAAGGGATTGACATACCTTTCGAGACCACTAATCGGAACGAAGAACAAATAACTCAATCATGAAATAGATCAATGCAAGACTTCAAAATAGAATAAACTTAGATTAATAATCCATAGAAAACATAAACAGTGCTCCTAACCCTTTTGACAGAGGATTAGTTACCTATGGAGGAATGAAAGAAAACAAGAAGAAACTATGCTGAAGAACCGAGATGTCTTCCTCTGTGAACAAAGTTCACTTATTTATATCCTAATTCTAGAATTCAAATTCAAAGTATCCTAATCTCATCTTTCGGAAAGAGATAAGATAACTAACTAATGACTTCAAATTTGAATCAAAACAATAATCCAAATCTAATCTTGAAACAAATCCTAACAACCAAATATTTTATGTTTCTAGAAAGAATTAATAACTAATCTTCTGAAATCTTGAATCTTTTGGATGTGATTAAGGCTTCTAATGATGTGTATGATTGAGACTGTGCCTTAATTGTTACATCTTGGGAGTTTGGAAAGTGTCTTTACGCTTGGCTTGTATAGAGGACTTTGGGAGTGTGTCCCAATTACACTATCAAGAGAGCTATCTGCCAGACTTCTAGTAAGGTACGCTAGGCATGCATGTTTGGAGAGAGGGACCACCAGGCGTGGGGCCTTGGCCCCCGGGCGTGCATGGTGAAGTATGGGTGCTATTTTTCACGTCCAAAAAATGATGGTAGTGTGTGGTTCAAACTAAACGTCCACTATATATATATATATCATTTTGAAGCTCTGAATGTTAGCTTTTTAACGCAATTAGAACTGTCTCATTTGGACCTCTTTAGCTCAAGTTATGATCACCTGAGTATGAAGAGGTCAGCGTTGAGATCTTGTATGCTGGGCTTCTAGACATGCACGCTGGGCTTGTGTGTTTGTGCTCCAGTTTTCTCCCTTTTGGGCACGGTTTTCCTACTTAGGGTACGGTTTTACTACCCTTAAATTATAGTTGTGTTTTCCTTGTAAAAAACTTTATTTTTTGCTTATTTTGTAGCCAAAAACTCCTGAAAATACAAAAACACTATCCAACTCCAAATGTTTGATTATTTATGAAATTTCATTAGAAAACATAAGAAATTTGATTAAAACCTAAGAAAATAAATGAAAAAGAACCTTAAAAATTGCTTAAGATGATGTATCATCAGTCACTTCTGTCACTAACTAGCGAGGAATCAATGGCATACAAATGACAAAATTAATGAACAGTAACAAAATATCCAAACTTAAGAAAACCAACTGATTAGCGAGAGATTCACGAGTAAGTTTGTTTCTCACAAATTGAGTTTTGTAGCTAAAAAAAGAGCAGGAAAATTCTCGCTAATTTGTCACAAATTAATTAGTGAGTGACAATGTTCTAGTAAATCAGTTACTTAGGAGTTCAATAGAATAAAAGTAAATTAGTGAGGGATATTGTTGTCACTGTTCCGTCGCAAATGTTTGATATAAATCAGAGAGAAACAATTCACACACTAGTTCGTCGCTAAATAAACTTTGTGCGAAATAGTAAGGAACAATGTTCCTAGATAATTCATCACAAATACTTGAAATGCATTTTGTGATGGACAATTTCCTAGCTAATGTGTCACTAAAGTTTTTATTTTTAGCGAGCAAGTAGTTTCTCCTAAATTTGTCACATAATATTGTAAAATTCAAATTAGGTTAGCGACGGAAAATGCCCTAATATTCAAATCCTTATGCTCAAGTCATAAGTTAATGATAATAAGGTGGCACGACTCAAGGAAGATTTATAATACATGTATATAGTTAAAATAAATTATTAAACGAGAATCTTGAAAGGATTTAAATGAAAACTGCTAGCATAATACACACACGCAGTGTCTGAAAGCAGTTGACTAGGATTACAATGATGAAAGCAGTTGACAACAATATTTTCTATCTCTCCCAATAATTACATCAAGGCTTCTATAGGCAAGTTTTCAAAATGAAATACATATATATCATAAAATTTTTCAGAATAAAGAAAGAGAAAAATCAACAACAAAATATAAACAGAGCTCAAGATCACTTCGCCATCTTCCAAACAAACTCCAAATCACTGTGGAGTATTAAGACCTGCATCTGAAAAAAATAGATATATACAGAATGAGAACCCCTGACCCATGTGTTTCCAATACAATAAAAATGCCAAGTAAATACAATATAAGGTAACGAAAACTCACTAAGTAATCTTAAACATCCACATAACAATCTTTCCATCCTAGATTCTCACTAATCCATGATTAGGCAACTATCTGAAGGGATTCTACTCTAATTCACTTTCTTCTTTATTTTCACAACTCACCAACTTCAACCAGAACAACCTTCAGATCGTTTGAACTCATTGATCATATCTCAATACATCAAATTTCCACGCAAAGCAAGTGGAATCACTCTACTGTATCTACCCAGAGAGCTCAAATTATCTCATTCAATATTTATCTTTATTATTCATTCATTTCACCATTTCATATCACCAAGGACAGCCCTCAGCGTCAACCGACACTAGCATGAGGGACTTCTCAGATATGCAAACACAAGCAAGATAAACAAATAAACCACAAGTATAGTCAACTAAAGCAATTAGCACAAAGTCATTTAATATGCACAAATTAACAAGCCAAAACTATAGCAAACCCAAACAAAGCAATTAAGTGCAAATGATGCATGTCTGCCCTATGGCTAATGAGCTCATCTGTCAGTTATATAGCCAAAACTCGACACACTTGGTAGCTAACCCGGATATCGTCTCTCAACACGAAGGAATCCTCAACTTTCCAAGAGGGAATCCTTAACCTCCCATTTAGAGAGAGACTGTGATGTAATGATGGGGAATCCTAAACCTCACTCGTTCATACCACAGCCAGAAATTGAATCGAAAAAAATTCTTAACCTTCTCTATTCAATTCCCTGATGTAACAAGAGAGGAAATTCTCAACCTTGGCGGCCCACTGCAACAAGAAAGGGAATCCTCAACCTCAGCTTGTCTATCACAACAAGAGAGAGAATCCTCAATCTTAACTTGCCTATACGTGAGCGGGATAAAGCCACCGTCCTTACCACATCAATCCAAATCTCAATTATAATGACAACACGAGAGAGGGAATCCTCAACCTCAACTCGCCTATTCATTCAGGGATATAGTGCCTGTCACATTCTTGGAATATAGTGCCCGACACACTTCTCAATCTTAATCTCATCAAAATCTTCATTTATTGTATATAACGTATAATCCGAAGGGAATCCTCAACCTCTCCAATCCATCATCAATTTACCAAAATCAGGCTTCCTACTCCCCATCACTCATTATCAAACTTGTACTCAATCTTATTTCACTTCATTCATAGTCATATTCATAATCAATGATCGTCATCTTTTATTATCATAATCATTCTCATCTTCCTTAATCGAATCAATCATCATCTTTCCTCATCATGATGATCATGTTCGTCATCCTCAATCAAAATCAACCATCATCTTTCCCCATTATCATAACCATTCTTATCATACTTAATCATAATCAATCATCATCATTACATTTAATCCATCGTTCTTCAATTCACTAACTCAACTCATACATTCTCATTCTTAACTCCTCTACCCTCTATTATATTGGCTCTAGACTCATAACAGGGTTTACAGAGGTTTAGAAGGCGCGAAGAATGGTTGAGAACTTAAAAATTCACGTTTCAGTAAAACAGGGGTGATTGTGCATGTATGCACATTTTACGTACGCATGAGTGTAAACTTGAAAATCTCGCGTATGCAGACCACCTTCGCATATGCTTCAGTGTCAAAAGACATGGTCGTGTATGTGAGCCACATTCGCGTATGTGAGAGCACTTAGCCGAGCTAAATGCTCACGTACGCATGAGTGTTTTTTGCATACGCATGCATACCAGGTTTTCAAAAGCTGATATGCCATAGAATTTAATTTTCCAGCCCAATTTTCAAACTTGTATAACTTTTTATACAAAATTCATTTTTCAATCATTCTTGAACCGTTGGAAAGATTTTTAAATAAATTTTCAAAAAAATCTAGTTTTATTGAATTCTCAACTCCGAGGACTGAGTTACGGCCCACCGAATTTGGTCAAAATTCATTTTTACCCAAAAATAGAATTTTCCAATTTCCTCAAACCTCATCAACTCATTGTCCTAAAATAAACCAAAACCATACAAAAGCAATTCCTACATAGTTTTAACATACATATCATCATTCAACAGCCTCCCTAACCATTCATCAGCTAGCAATTTAACTTCCAATTATAAAATTATCAAAGCCTCATTTCTTCAACAATAAATTCCACAATCTCCAACTCAATCACAAACCTAATCATTCATTCCAACAATCTCCATCATTATTCAATAACTACTAACCCAACCAAATTTCACATCATATTCTCACATTCGAATTCGTCAACTCATCAATTTCATCAATTTTCATCAATAACTCATAAACCACCAGTCACTATTCACAATCAAATCCAACAACTCAACAATTACAACATTTTAATTTCAACCAATCATGCAATTTAATCATATTCTTAAGGGAATCTAGCCTAGGACTTCATATCACATTACATGATATTTAAATAAAACTTAAATCGTACCTCTTAGGAAGCCAAAATCAACCTTCAAATCTTGAAATCCACTAAGTCCAAATTCCAATTTTACCTCCGCCAAGCTCAAGCACCACCAACAATCAATTCAATACCTCCAATACTTAATCTACACTAATTTCACATAATATACACAATACTCAATAACTAGGGCTTCATAAAAGTTCATATATACATAGGGAGAGTAGTTCTTACCTTTACCCACTGAATTTAGTGATGAAACTTAGCTAGAACTTAAGTTAGAGCTCCCCCTAAACACATGAATCACCAAGTTTCATGAACACACAAGCTAATAACGTGATTTTCACACCAAAACCAAAACTGGAGATTGGTGAAGGAAGTGCTTACTAAAATGTTTAGATAGAATTGAAGATGGCGAGATAGGCTTCGCGTGGCCGCAAATGGTATGGTGATTAAAGCTCTAGTAGTTATGGAGCTTTGAAGATCACAAGGGGTTCAGGGTTTTCTCTCTTCTTCCTCTCTTCTCCTCAGCCATGTATCTCTCGATTTAGCCCGATGGCCCAATTTTGGGCTAAAACCTCTAAGATTAGTGTTTTAATGCGTATTCTAATTATTTTCACTTCCCCTATAATGAATTTTAATTTCTTATTCCTCTTCACTCATAAATATCTGGAGAAGTACTGCCAAAGGCATCAGGACGTCGTGAATAGTACGAAGGCGAGTTTCTCAAATCTGGAGTATCGCATCTCAACGTTTTGGAGAAACCTTACTTATGAAGTATACAGGGATTTGTGTCCTTTGCTCGTCTTCTTGGATGAGAGCTGCTGCTATCGCTTCCTCCATTATAAAAATGTAGAGGTAAAAAGTCTCTCCCATTCTTGGTCTTGAGAGTATGGGGGCTTTGCTAGTATTCTTTTGAAGTGCTGAAAAGCCTCTTCGCATTTCACATATGAACAATGTGCCCTTTTTCATGAGTTTGAAGAAATGGATGGCTTTTTGGGCCGAGGCTCCGAGGAAGCATGAGAGAGCACTGAGTTGTCCTGTTAGTCTTTAGACGTCCTTGAGGTTTACAGGGCTGCTCATCTCAAGGATGGCCTTAAACTTTTTTGGGTTTATCTCTACTCCTCGTTGTGTGATCATGAAACCCAGGAACTTCCCGACCTCCATGCTAAAGGTGCACTTTGTCAGGTTGAGACGCATTTCTTGCTTCCTTAATGCACCCAATATAAGCTTTAGGTCCTTAATGACTTCCTCTCTAGTTTGAGTTTTGGCTATCATGTCGTCAATGTAGACCTCCAATTTGGTCCCCGAGAGATCTTTAAAGATCTTGGTGACGAGCCGCTGGTAGGTAGCCTCAAAATTTTTCAGTTTAAAGGGCATGGCTGTATAGCAGTATGTGTCTTCGGGGGTTATGAACGCGGTTTTCTTCTCGTCTGGTCGGTGCATTGGTATCTGATTGTACCCAGAGCACATGTCCATAAAGCTGAGGTACTAGTCTCCCAAGGCAGCATCTACTACTCCATCAATGTTTGGCAAAAGGGAAGTCATCTTTTGGACAAGATTTGTTCAGTGACTCTGTTGCGGTGGCTTTGTAGGTTTTCATTTCGGAGTCCGAGTTTGTCGAAGGCTATTCTAAAAAGGATGTTTGAATTAACTCTGGTGTCTACTAGTATTCGTTTTACTAATCCGATTCTGACCTTTACTGACAGACAGGGGGTCGTGTTTTGTCTTTCACGGCTAGTACTTGAAGATCTTTTTTCAGCTTTGACTTGGATTTTTTCGGTGCATCTTTTCCCGTAATCACATTCACTATTATAGTCGGGTCAGTTTCTGGGCTTTCCTAGTGCGCTTGTCTCATCATTCTAGGATTTCACCCTTCTCGCTCTGGTGATCTTTCACGTTCGACTTTTCGGGGTTCCCGGATGATCTTGGCAAAATCAGGAAGTTTGCTGTCTCGGATGGCTTGTTCTAGGGCATCTTTATGGTCGAAGCAGTCTTGAGTCTTGTGGTCGTATCTCCTGTGATAGTCGCAATATAGGCTTTTGTTGTCGCCTGTTCATTCCTTCAATTGTCGTGCCTTCAGGAGGATGTCTCGCTCTGCTATCTGGTGATAGATTTCTGTAATCAGGGCTGGTAGGGGTGTGTAGTTTGTGAATTTTCCCACTCTGGGTGGTCGGTTGGTGGGGGCGGGTTTTAAGTACTCATTTGGGGGTTTCTTTGGGAAGGGTTTGCTTTGTGGCACCGTCTTGCCAAGGTGGTGCCTATTGGCGGCCACGACTTGGCTGACCTCTTCATTGTTTATGTACTCCCTTGCCACGTTCTGAATTTCATGCATTGTCCACACTGATTTGGTGGTTAAGTGCTTCCAAAATTCTTCATTCATGAGTCCGTTAGTCAGATAAAGGCTGGCCAGGGAGTCCGTGAGCCTGTCGACCGTTAGGCACCGTCATTGAACCTGTCGAGGTACTTTCTCGTGGGTTCGTCTTGTCGTTGGGTGACTCCGAGCAGGATGATCGAGTGCTTAGCTTTGGCAATTCTAGTAGTAAATTGTGCCATAAACTTCCTGGAGATATCGTCAAAAACGGCGATCGAGTCGTTCGGCAGGGCGTTAAACCAGGAATTCTCTGCTTCGAACTGTGTTGGCGGCTCCTTCCAGGTTCATCCTAGCTTCGAAAGTCATTAGGTGTTCCTAGGGGTCTTTGATACTATTGTATTTCATATCGGTCGGTTTGTCAAAACCTTTTGGTAGCTTGGCTTTTAGGATTCTTTCAGAGAACGGGGTGGCTCCTATTATGATGTACTCGCTTTTTGTCCTTTGGGATCTTGGCGGTTCCTTCTATCTTTATCACTTCGTTGGCATTCTGGTTCGTGGGAGATGCTACGATTTTGGCGTTTACTATGATACTGATCAGGGGATTTCTTGTTTCGGGTATCTCGCCGTGATCGACTCTTAGAGGTCGTTTGACTTGTATGTTCTAGCTAGTATCGCTCTTTGGAAACATTTTGGCCCTCTAGGGTCTGTACCCTCCCAAACAGCTCTTGAATTATCTGGATCGCCTTTTCTCTCAAGCCGTCGATATTTTTGGGAATCCCGTTTTCTCGTACTTGTACTGCACTAGTTACCTTCCTGTGGGTTGGCAGGGGAGTATTGCTTTATGGCTTGTATGTTAGGTTTGGTGGGTCTGGTTCATGGTGATGACTTAAGGATCGCTCCTCGAATTCCTCCACCATGCTGTCAAGACATGGCTGGTCCCCATAGATGGCACCAATGTACAAGATGTCACTCGTACAGGTTGTGAGAGGGATCAGATACTAGCGGTCTTGATGATGACATGTCAGACTCTTGGATCGGTGGGGGGCGATACCTACAAAGACACTCTGATGCTCAAGTCGGAATAGATCTGAGAGGTATAGGAGGGGATTAGTCACATACCTGAGGGAGCCTTTAGTTCTGTTTATATCATGGTTCTGAAAATCGGACCGGACTAGCTGGTCGAATCGGTTCAACTGGAACCGGCGATAAAAGCGGTCTGGTCTGCTGCCTATAACCGCTAGAGAGAGAACCACTTCAAAACTACCGAACCAGCCGAGAACTGGCCAGTTGTACCGGACCGGTAACCTGCTAGTTCGAATAAAATGACACCGTTTTATTTATCTATATAAAAAAAAGCCAGAACCATTCGTGAACCAACCCCTCCTCCTTTTCCCCCCAATCATTCGTGCACTCCCTAGAGACCTCCGAAACAAAGCAAAACCCTAGCCCTTCATTGCTGCCGCCGTTCCAAGGTCCTCAACACCACCGCCGTCCCTAGGTCCTCAATGCCACTTCTTCTTCCTCTTCCCTATGTCCGGAAACGAGGTAGCTCAGCACGTCATCTTCATCTTCGCTGGCTTCTCTGTTCGTGGCTTAGAGCAGCTCGTCGTCGGTGCGCCTCTTACCGTTGTCTCGCCTATCGCCTCATCTCGCTGGTTGTCGTCCGTGTCTCTGTCGAAGGTTAGTGGTCCTGCTTTCAATTCTTTGCTTTCACTTCTTCCTTTTAATTTTTGAATGTTTGGTCTTCTACTTTGTTTGAAGTTATGAAATTGTTGTTCAATTTTTTTCTATTTTTCTTGTAATGTTTTGTAACTGCCTGTTGCTGATGGATCTGTCTTGTATTTACTGGTTGGTGATGGCTGTAAAATTTTTTTTCAAATTTACTAATGGCTCGATGGCTCTATTAGTCTGTTTTAGTGTTTTACTGTTTTGTAATTGCTGGAAATTTACTGATGGCTCTGTTTTGTAATTACTAGTTGCTAATGGCTCTTAATTTTTTTGTTCAAATTTACTGATGGCTTTTTTTGTAATTGCTGGTTTTGCTGGGTGAAGGTTTAGTATTTTAGAATATTTTATAATGTGCTAATGTTTGTAATTACTGCCTTTGTTTGTAATTGCTAGGTGAAGGTTTAGTATTTTGTGATTATTGGTTAATATTTTGGTTTGTTTGTTGCTGAATGCTGTAAGCGAAATTTAAATATGGTCTTGTTGATGATTTTTTTATTTCTCATTGTGCTGCGGCTATTTTTAATGTCGTATTTATTTTATTAATTTCAGTTATGGATAAGAGTATTAATCAAGAAGCAATTGTTGATAATAATGCATCTGTGAATAATAATTTGCCTGCCAATCCTGCTATTTCGAATGATGTTGCTAATTCTAATCCCCTAGTACTAACGATAGTCAGTCACAAGGTTCTTCTAATTTACACGGAAGAACAGATTTAGCTTGGAAGTATGTTGCTCTACAAATAGTGAATGAAAAACCACAATATCAATGTTTATTTTATCTACAAGTTTTCAATGGAGGCGAAATTCACAGGATGAAGAAAGATCTAGCAAAGATTATTGGAGACGTGAAAAATGTCCTAAAGTTCCATATGATGTGGAAAAATAGATGAAAAATTTATTGAAAGAAATTCAGACCAACAAAAACAAATGAAAAGTAAGTTTTAGTGAAAAAGGCGGTGATGAGGTAGAGGATGCAATTGATGAAGCAACAGCTCAAGAAGAACAGCAGCATACTTCGAGTCAGCAAGTGGTTGGAGGCGATGCAAAAAAGAAAGTCAAAGTCATTCTTCCTATGTTTGTACCAAGAACAACTCCAGGAGCTCAACCAAGTCTTAAAAGTGTTTTGCAAAATAAAGAGGCGATACACGAGGTTGATAAATGGTTTGCTTGGTGGCTTTTGGATTGTAAAGTTAAATTTAATGTTGTGATGTCACCATTTTTCCAAGATATGCTAGATGGTGTTGCTGGTATTGGACCTGGTTACAAGGGTCCTTCTTATGATAAGTTAAGGGTTCACTTGTTAGCTTATCGTAAAAGAGAATGTCAAATGCTAGTTGATAGTTATAGGAGTGCATGGAGAGAAACTGGATGTACCCTCATGGCTGATGGTTGGACAAATCAAAGACAAAGAACGTTAATTAATTTCCTGGTGTATTGTTCTAAAGGTTTGTGCTTTGTGAAATCAATAGATGCTTCTAGTATCATAAAAAATGCTTCACACTTGTACAGTTTGTTTTCTGAGGTGATTGAATGGATTGGCCATAATGATATTTTGCATGTTGTGACTGACAATGCGGCCAATTATGTTGCTGCTGGTAGGCTTATCAATCAGAAATATGATAATATCTATTGGTCACCATGTGCTACTCATTGCCTTAATCTTATTTTAAAAGATATAAGCAGCATGGCGCATATTTCTAACCTTGCAACATGTGCTTCAAAGATCACAGTATTTGTGTACAATCATATGATTTTCTTATCTTAGCTTAGAAAAAGACCTAATTGGAGAGAAATTGTACGTTTTGGTGCAACCCATTTTGCAATCGTGTTTATCACATCGAAGAGCATCTTTGAGCGTAAAACGGATTCGTAAGCATTGATTGTAGATTCATTCTTTACTAGTCACAAATTAGAAAAGATTTCTACTAATAGAGTTATGAGTGCTATTATTTTGGATAGCAAATTTTGAGATGATTGCTTTACTGCATGTAAACTTGTGGGGCCTCTGATTAAATTGCTGAGGATTGTGGATGCTGATAACAAACCATCTTTGGGATATGTTTATTAAGGAATGCTAAAGGCAGAAGATGCAATTAAAAAGATGTTTAAGCAAAACAAGACTGCATATCAACCGTACACAGATATTATCAACTCAAGATGGGACAAGCGTTTGAAGAAAGATCTTCATGCGGCAGCTTACTTCCTGAATCCTGCATTCTTTTTTAATAAAAATTATAAAGAAGCACCTAATGTTATGCGAGATTTGCTTGATCTTGTTACCTTATTGCAAGTGTAACAATTTGGATTCAGTTGAGGTAATAAAAGAAATATATTTATATAAAGATCGGAAGGAAAACTCTTTTAGACGAGAAGCTATTCTAGCTGCATCTAAACTTAAGCCTGGTAAGAATATTTGAATATTTGTTTAAGTAATAGTAACTTATTTTATGCTTTTATGTTCTTAATTGATAACTTCTAATATGTTATCGTTTTATAATTGGTAGATGAATGGTGGAGGTTATTTGGTAGTTCTGCTCCATGTTTACAAAAGATAGTTATTCGCATTCTTAGCCAAGCATCTGCTTCTTCTAGGTGTGAGAGAAATTGGAGTCTTTTTTACCAGATTCATATAAAAAGAAGAAATAGAATGGAGCATGATAGACTAAATGATATTATTTATGTTACTTATAATTTGCATCTTAAATCTAGGTAATATATGTTTCATGCAATATTATATTATTTCATATGTAATCTTCATCATACAAATTTGTAAATTATCAATTATTCATATATTTTATTTAACTTTTTAGGAAGGAAAAAGAAAAAAGAAAACAAAAGATACAATATAATCCAATTGATTATAAAAGCATCAATTTAGTTGACTTTTGGGTGACGGAAGAGGTTGCAGACAAAGCCTGATCTTTCTAGTAATTTAGATGACTTATTGCGTAAGTATTATAGTTTATTTTCTAATGATTTATTAGAATATTTTTAGTTTATAATATAATGATAATATGTGTATTTTATTAGGTGATATTGATGCTGATTTATATCAAAGTGGTGGTGGTAGTAGTGGTCTTTATGTTGCATCTCTTGATTCTTCTGCTCAAGAGGGTGGAAATGAAGGTGAAGATGATCCCACTGAAGCAAATTTGCAACAAGTTCTTGCAGATTTTGATGATTGATAAATCATGATGTTGGGATTTAATATTTAGATATGTTTATTACTATTTAACTTTTGAGTTTATATTTTGATAAGATCATATGAATTTGGTTGATGATATTTTATATAGTGTTTTAAATTTCGAAGATATTTTAAGATATATATTAGACTATAATTATATTTTAGAATGTTTATTCATAATTTATTTATTATTCTATTCTAAAATGGTTTTTGCAGTTAAACTACTGGTTATACCGGTTGGACCAATAAACCAGTAAACTAGTGATTAGAGTAATTTGATGATCGGTCCGGTTTTCAAAACCTTGGTTTAAATAATGTGTAGTTGTTATCTTATGTTGTTGGCCAAGATAGGATAAAGGAGGTATTTAAATTTGGATGTTAGACTAAGAATTCCTACACCGGTTTGCGATTACTTGGCCTGGGGCCATGGTGGTGACCCAAGCCCGGGTAACCAGGTTCGTCGTTTACTGTGCAAAAGAACCTGGATACCGGGTATAGAATAGTCACCAATGCAAATATCATCAACATTGATATTATTTTATTTTATTTCTTGTTCAATGTTATTTTTTCCTTTAAAATATTTTCGTACTACAAATATTTTTTTTTTCGCTATATCTTTTTCAGCAATGGACTTTAATGTCTCTACTTAATCATCATTGGTGAAGGAATTTTTAAAAAATAAACTTATTAATAGTTTATGAGAGTTTAAATCTTCACAAATTACAAATAAAACTCCTATAAAATTAATCTTTATTATTATTTAACTAATTTTTTGAACAAAATTAAAAAAATAGAGAAGAACCAGGTTGAATTTTACTATAAATACTATAATGCAATGTGATGCCATACATACCAGCATCCTTCCTCCTTTACACTGAGCAGCACCAAGAGCTCCACGAGTTCATCCAACTCCTTAGAGGACTGCCCACCATTTCCAACAGCCTTCGCGGCTTCCTCCCTCAACCACTTTGCCTTCCTCCTCCGTGGGTTTTCCGGCCCCATCGTGCCTGCAATGGCCCGGCCCAACTCATCCGGATCGGGTGTCAAACTGGCCCCCTCGCACACCGTCACTCCCACCCCCATGTCTTTCACCAATAGCCTGGCGTTCACGAACTGGTCAGCCTCCATGGGCCACCCAAGAATCATGACTCTCGCCGTCACAGCCTCCAGCACCGAGTTCCACCCACAGTGGCTCAAGAACCCGCCCACGGCCCGGTGGCCCAAAATCGCCACCTGCGGAGCCCAGCTCCTCACCACAAGACCACGACCCGAAACCCGTTCAGCAAACCCATCTGGTACGGGTCCGCACCCTTCCTTCACGACCCAAACGAATGGAATCATCGATCTTTCCAATCCTAAAGCAAGCCCTTCCATTTGTTGCTTTGTTAACACTTTCTGACTCCCAAAGCAGACATACAAAACTGCACCCTCCTCCCACTTATTCAACCACCTCAGCAAAGTGTCATGTCCTTTTTCGTTCAGGCTCTGGTCGGCCCGATTGAAACCCAACGGGCCGACAGCAAGGACCCTTCGGGGTTTTAAGTCAGCTCGAAGATGGTTCAAATATGGTTCTTCCAAGGCCTGGAACGTGTTGAACACCGATGCCCAGCTTGTGGGATTCGCAAATGCGAATCCCTCTTTGACCAGCTCGGCGTCCGGGTCAGAATCCTTGTATCGGAGGAAAATGGAAGGAAGATGCTCCCGCGGAAACGATGGTGTTCCGGGGAGGCCAGGGAACTCAAACTCTGTGGTTTGCGGCGGAAGGGGAAGGAGGTTCCGCCAGCAGTGGTGGGAGACGGCGGTGAGGAAGGCGCCGGAGGAGAAGAATGCAATTCTCTTGATACCGATTTTGTCAGCGAGTTGTTGAGTCCATCCAAGGAAGAAATCAGAGATGAGAGCCAAAGGGGGGTTGATTTGGGATCTAAACCACTGGATGATTGGGGTTTGGAGTTTAGAGAGGGCGTTGATGAAGGGGTAGTTTCCAGTGTTACCAACCTCACGGACGTTTTCTGCACCCGCGGGGAGGTTGGGGTGAGAAGGGAAAGGGAGCGTAAGTGTATGGATGGTTGTTGTGTGGGTTGTTAAGAGGGGTTCGAGGGTTGGGAGATTGTTTGGTGTGATTATTATGGTGATGGTGAGACCGTATAGTGCTAGTTTGTGGGTGAGGTCTAGGAGCGGGAGCATGTGGCCTTGAGCAGGGTATGGGAACACCAGGATGTGAGGCTTGGACATGGTAGCGTCGGTGATGCCAATGATTTTTCTTTTGACAGGGTGATGCCAATGTTGGCTTCTTAAAAACAGTTTCAAATGTATTTTTACATTCTTTCATCGTTTAATGTTATTGCTTGTATGATTTCACTATCATTTATTAATGTGTGATGCACTCCATAAGAAAAGTATAGGTAATCAATAATATTATAATGTTTATATTTAGTGTATAATTTTTATTTAATTTATTTGTTAGGAATTTATAATAAATTTTAAATATTTAATAATTATTTATTTTTATATTTTAAGAATTATTTATTAATTTTAATTTTTTTTAATAAATTAAATAAATATTTTTAGATACTATAGCAATTATTTTTTAATAAACCTTTAAATCGGGAAATTCTGTACTCTATAATGCTAGAAAAAGTTGGGTGCTACTGTGCTAGCATAAACATTTTCATGGTCACGTGTTTTTTGGTGGTTGAAGCAAGAGATAGTAGCATCCTACGCAGCAACAGATAGTAGCATACTAGCATCCTATCCTATTCTTTGTCCTTTAAAATACTAAAATCTAGTTATTTGCTGTGGTGCTTTTCCATTTTTGTCATCTTTATATGTTCATTCCTAAACTATATACATATATGCATTCTTGTTATAAATATACTATGGTTTTAAAAATTAAACCGATATCAAATCGTTTTAGTTATTAATTTATTGATTAAAAAATTAATGCTTAATCATAATTCAATCAAAATAATCAATTTTTTATAAAATATAAATCTAAGATATACATTAATAATTAAAACGATAATACTAACAAAAATTTTATAATTTCATTTAAATTTTATAATCTCATTTAAGTATATAAATTGATAATATAATAGTAAAATTAAATAAATTAAATATGAATATTTTAATATAAATTTAAAAAAATACACAAATTAAAAATATAATGATTTTGCTAACATGTTGACTCTGTACTGTCTGAATCTTCTCGCGAATCTTTTTGATTTGAGTGGTTGTTTCCTGCATCAAATTTGGATTCAAAGTACTGTATTTTTTTTCTTGATACCAACACAGCAGAAATTGACACAATCGTTCATAAAAAGTTTCATATGGCACCATTTCAATACTCTGTTGATAACTGTTGTTGTAGGTAAATTCTACTAATGACAATTGCTTATTCCCATTTTTTCGTTGTTCCATTACACATGATCTCAGTATATTTTCTAATTTCTGAATTGTTCGTTTCCATCTGTCTATGGATGATAAGTCGTACATAGATGCAGCTCTGTGCCAAAAACTTTTTAAAAAACTCCCCAAAACCTTTATGTAAACCTTGGATCTTTGTCGGAAATAATTGAAGAAGGTATTCCATGCAGTCACACCACTTCTTGAATGTACAAACGCGCAAGCTTTTTCAATGTATAGTTAGCTCTGATTGGAAGAAAATGAGCCGACTTTGTCAATCCGTCCACTATAACTCATATAGCATCATATCCAACCGACATCCTCGGTAACCCAGTGACAAAAATCTATGGTAATTCTCTCCCATTTATATTGAGGCACTTCTAAAGGCTGTATAGCCTTCTTGAGGGTTTTTGATATTCTGCCTTAATCTTCTGACAATTCAGGCATTTAGTAACATATTCCGTCACATCTCTTTTTAATCCCGGCCACCAAAACATACTCTTCAAATCTTAGTACATCTTGGTTGTGACCAGATGCATAAAAAATTTACTCTGATGGGCTGCTGTCAAAATCTCTTGACACAATCTTCCTTGGTTAGGTACACAAACTCTATTCTTAAACCTCCACAATTCGTCACTGTCTTGTCACACTTATCCCGGTTTATTCGCCTCTAATCTGACCAACAGTTCTGACATTTCTGAATTGCGCTTGTTGAATGGCTGTCTTGAAATTTGAAGTCAAGTGTAGATGTGCCATGACGACTCCTTCTGATGTTTTCTTCATTTCCAACCTCAAACTTGCAAAGGTTGAAATTAACTCGTCTTCATTCATCATCATTCAAGAAATACTCAAACTCTTATGACTCAAAGTGTTCGCAATTACGTTCGCCTTTCTCGAATGATAACTCAGCACGATATCGTAATCCTTCAGAAATTTCATCCATCATTGTTGGCTCATGTTAAAGTCCTTCTGTTCAAAGATGTACTTTATACTCTTATACTCATAGAAAACTTCCAACTGAGCCCCATATAAATAATGTCTTCATATCTTGAGCGCAAACATCACTGCTATCAACTCAAGATCATGAGTAGGATAATTCTTCTCGTAGAGTCTCAACTGCCTTGATACATATGCTATCACATTCTTGTGTTGCATCAGCACGCATCCTAATCTTTTTAAAAAAAACATAACAATATACCTTAAAAGGTTTTTAGAAATTTGGTAATGTCAAAACTTCTTTCACATTTTCCTGTCCATTCGAACGGTACTTCTTTTCGAGTGAAATGGGTGACTCGTATACACACACTTACATTTGTGACTGTTATATATTATGTGTTTTAGTTTTTTGTTTTCTGATGGTTTGGATTCATTTTCTCCTAGCATTTTTGATACAATATAATTATTAAATCAGAATCAAACTAAAATACTAGAAACTAGTGCCTAATCTGCTTCGATTAGGGTGCATAATCACCTAAAATAAGAACAGAATTTGGAGCGAAAAAATAGTCGATTGACCCATAAGTCAACATCAAACCATAACTCGATCAGTTCTTGAAATTGAAACACAAAAGAAGAAAGAGGAGTCCAAAATGACATCGTACAATGTGTCCAAAAAAAACGATCATAAAAGAACAGGAGTCCAAAATGATGATGTTCAATGTGTCCAAGAAAGAAAAATCCAATCTTAACTCGTCAATGCTTTACTATTTCTCCTTCTCTTTGCCACGGTCTATTTGCCAACAGCCATTGTTTCCTTTTTTTTCTCCTTTTTCGTGATTTTTTTTCTTTGTATTTTAATCCATCACTACCATACATCATCTGCCCCTCATACTACCAGAGAGAGAAGAAGGATGGCAAAAACAACAATGAACAGAGTATAGTAGTCAAGGATGAGAAATAGATAAAAGACAAGAGTTCTTGCCATTCATAAATTAAAGAAAAACCACCGGTGAAATGAGATAAAGAAACACAAGAAGAAAAAATATGAGGTGAGAAACGTTAGAGGAGCAACAGAAGAGAAATATGAGGATTAAAACGGCATTGACGAGACAAAAAAATAAAAGGATAAAGGAAACTGTGGTACTTCATAATAATAATAATTTAACTATAAAATACCAAAATCCTAAATTGTCTTCACTTGGGTCTTGCGCTAATTGCATTTATTATAAACTTAGAATTTAGTGTAAGATTACCATGTGTTTATAATATGCAGCGGAAGAAAAGAAAATAATTTTAAAGATCTATTTTGTGTTTAAATTTTATTCCAATAATATAAAATATATAGATCAGATCTAAATACCTGTGTACGCTAATAAAAATCACTTTTTCCTTCGATTGTACGAAGGTGCTATACGTATCCATACCGAGATCAATCTTTGCTGTCAACTCTTTGACCAATGGATATTTGATCTAAATTGAGAAACCTCTTGCAACTCTTTGTACGCCATAAAATTCTTCTCCAAGAATTAGGCTCACATACATTTATGTGTGTGAAAGTAAAGGAATAAAACTTCTCATCTCTTATTCCTCTACTCTTTGTATACATATATATAGTATGAGATTTGTTACTAATTATAAATTTGAATCTCAATTCAAATTTAAATCATATCTTTTTATTTTAAGTTATCATAACTCAATTTGAAACAGAATCAGTTAGGATCTCATCCAAATTCAAAATTCAAATTTGGAAATAGAATAACTAATTATTCTCAAATCTCATTTAATATTTTTAATTATCATATTATTATTATATTCTTGGTGTTTGCAAAGAATACAATAATATTCCATTTGAATTGATATAATTATTTATTTGATCAAATCAAAATAATAATTAAATAATTCTACAGTAAAGATTAGAAAACTCGTTAGTGTGTGATCCCATAGGTTCAATACTAAGCGGGTAGTAAATTAGTCATACTAAATTTACTAATCAAGGTTGGCATCTAACAACACTCCTCAACGACCCGATAGTATGAAATAATATATTTTTACTAAGAACCTTAGAAGAACAAAGTATAATTCCTTCCATCTTTCCAACTCTTGGTTAACCCTTAGGGGGTGTGTGGTTGGAGGGAATGCAAGTATATTCCCAGGAATTCTGAGATGGGAATGATTTATTTCCATGTTTAGTTCAAGATCTAAAAAATCATTCCTGGATATATTTTATTCCAAGGAATTGAATTACCACCAATTGAATTACCATCTCTCCCCTGGTTATGTTCAATTCCAATGGGAATGGAATGTAAATAATGAAACAAAAAGACTAAATTGCCCTTGTTATTTAATATAGATTTCAGCTTCTTCTTCATTTCTCTCTGAAGAAGAAAACGGCGAAACCCTAGCAGAGCTTTTTTTTGTCCCCAAATTAGTGAGACTTCAGCAACGCCACCGCCATCGGAGCTGCGCCGGCGCCACCGTTACCCTAATCGGAAGATTGGTCTCCTTCTCTTCTTCGAGTTCATGTTCGCATTGCTTCTCTCTGCGAATTCTCTTTGAATTCTCTTCGAATCTCTCATTAAGGTTTAGTTTTTTCATGCTTTCTACATCATATTATACTAATTTTCTACAATAGACTGTTAATTTGATTATTTATTTTCTATTTTGCTTGATTTCTTAGATGCTCTCTGTGATTATGTTGCATGCAAACATCGTGTTTGATGATTTGCCTCAAATAAAGAGTTTAAGCTTGTTGTCACCGATTTTGATGATTTGATGATTTGTTTTCTGCCTGGTTTATTAACTGCTTCTGTTGTATAGTTTCAGCTCTTGAACAAAAACTTGAAGATCACTTTCTGTTTGTTGCCATTTTCTTTGAATCTTATATAATAATTGCTGAATTTTGATCTTTTGAATTTGTTAATGTTTCTTTCTTTGTCTTGTTTTGATGCCTAACTTCTTTGTTACTTTGATGTTTCAAAAACATTTGATTAGCCATGGCATTACCATTACTTTCATATTGAAAATTGGTTTCCATGGTATAAAAGGTTATTGGTTGTGGTATTCTTTAGTTTTGTTGGAAGCTTTTATAATTGGCATAACTATTTGTTAATATTTGTTATTTGTCCAAGTAGCCAATAATGAATACTGTGCTTTTTCTTTGGACTTTGGTCTTCTGTTTCCTTTTGGTCTTTCTTTATCGTTAACTATGCTTAACACTAATCAGCTATTCCATAAAAATTAATTAAAACACTAACTATGGTTTTACAGACTATGGTTATCAATAAAATACCATTTTCATTTAGTGCTTATTTTTTATAGTGGTTTAAATTAAAGTTGCATCAGTGCATGCATTGCTATGTGTTTATTATTTCCCAAAACCAGTGTGTTGATTTGCGATTTTAATAGTAGATCAGATGTCAAGAGGCCTTTGGCTCGCTTTTCAAATCAATAAGGTTGATGGATGGGATGAGATAGATGCAGATAAATTATTGGCTATAGGGCAATTACTAGTATCTTAGCATGGGATATGTAAAATTTTAAAATGCGATTATGTCAATCAATAGTGTCAAACCACGCTAATAAAGCACATCATATTTTACAGTATTGGACACTTGAATTGTTGTCAATAAACTCATCCAATCTTACTACAAATGCAAGGCACGGAACATGATGACAAGGCATATATAACATTGACACTTATATTAAATTTTTTAATTTTAATAAGTATAAGCTAATTTTAAAAAAAGTTTTATTTTTGATATTTTCAAAAGTACTCGAATGATTTAAAAGTTGTTATTATCTTTTTGATTTATCAAAAATAAAATGAGAAGTTTGTGTTATTTGTCCAAGTTGCAGCATAGTTAAAAGAAAAAATTTTCAGATAGTAGTAAGTAGTAACTTTTGGTGAATAGAGAGTTTGCACTTACTAAGTTAGTGCTTTGTCTCATGTATCCTGTGTTCTTTATTTTAATAAGTAGTAACTTTTGGTGAGAAAGAGGATTGCAGATACTATTTTAGGCCTATTCTCATGTACCCAGTGCCTCTCTTCTTTTTACTAAGAAAACTCTAACCTGATTTTACTAATCATATGTTTCTTGTGGGGTGTGACAAATGAGATTGCATACATATCTGTGAAGATGCTCTGTAACATTTAGAAGAAATCAAAGCAGCTTTAAATTTTGAAAGGAAAAAAAATAGAAAACCTTGGTTAAGTTCCCTATCACGCACCACCACAAGAACAAAATCTCAGATAAGAGATGAAAGGTCTTTTGACCATGTGTAAGTTTTTATTAATTTCTTTATTTCTTATACCCAATGACTAGTGTTAGGTATGAAATAAATAAAAGTCTTCTAAGATTAAAAAGTAAAAATACTAAGCACTAGAGTCCCCTAGATGTAGATGTGTGAAAACAATGACACCCAACAACATGACAAGGGACCTAAATGGTTCTTCCCTTTTGGCGATGGAACTAAACTTGAACTTCTCCATGCTTATCCCTCCCTGCTCAGGTTCTTTTTCACCTATTTTTTACTTTTCAATTTTTCTCCCCTCCTTTTTATGCTCTTTATGTTATTGATGTCCTATATGACAACCTTATACTTTGATAATTCGCTGGCATATGTATTTTCTCTCTCTTTCTTTGTTTCTCCCTGATTGCACATATGTCTTTGTTATTGGTGGACCCAGTTGTAGTTTAATTTTTCTGATCTTAGGAGATGAAAAGGCCCACATGAGTGATTGCTGACAATGGCCTCTTTCTGATTTACATTTGCACATTCATGGAGTGCACCTTTTCCTCCTTTTGTACATTCATCCTATGCCAATACTCTGCATCATTAATTATCAACATAACTCCCCCTCCTCCTTTTCCCCTACATTCATTTCATATTTATTATATGCTCGTTATAAGATACTATGCCTGTGACTAGCCTTAACTATTCCCATCATGTTGAGCATTTAGATAGAAATACTGATCTTCATTTCTGTGGAGTATAATAACAAAAAAAGGATATGAATGTAATTATGCAAACAGAATTAAAATCAGGGTAGTTAATATTCTATTAGGTTCTATTTAGTTAGTTAATGTTGTTAGTCTTGCTGGCCAAGCCAGAGATAATGCTTGTATATACAAGTGTAGAGCATGTATAATCAGTTAGGCTACTTATTCTTCATTTCTATCAATATTGAATAATCTTCTGGTGTTCCTGTTGGTGTTGCTTTTAATTTTTAAGAGCCTCCAACTCCTGGTGTTCCTGCTGCTCCCGGTGCTTCTACTGCTCCTAGTTCTTCTGCTGCTCCTAGTGCTTCATATATAGAAAGGAATAAAAGAAAAAGAGGGAGCAAAAGTGAGGAAGTGATTGACATAGTAGTAGAATCAATGAGAGATATGAAAGGTGCTTATCAAGAACACACAGCCGTTTTAGTTGATATGGTTTCTTGTTTTAAGCATAAGAAAGAAGGAGCTGAGCGCAGAATGAAGCTAATGGTACTGTTGAGAGATGTTCCTGGTTTGAGCGGTGATGATAGAATGAAGGCTGGCCTTAGCATTCTAAGGGACAATAGTCTGATCGACATGGTGTTTCAACTTCAACCGGGGGAACTTTTGCCATTTTTGAAGAAATTGCTTTAAATATTGCTATTTTTGAATTTTTATTGAATATTATAGTGACTTGATAGGAAGACATTTGTGCCAATTATTGCTGTTATTTTGTGAGAAATATAAGCAACTAAAATCTAGTTCCTAGTGCCATTATATTAGGTTTTAAGATCCATGGAAAACTAGTTAAAGTTCCTCTTGAACTATAATGTTCAACAACTGGTGATGGCTTGATTCCAAGAAATGTTTGTTAAAAATTGATGGTGGCTTTTGGATTTTTGTTGCTTTGTGCATAATTGATCACAGATTTTGCATCTTTGGAAGTAATTACAATGTTAGGAGAATAGAGATGCCCCCATTCAGTTAGTTGAGGATCATCTGAGATGAACACTGCTCCTTTTACATTGTCATAGTCACTAATTTAATTATGATAAAATTGATTTTAATTAAACATTTGTTATTAGGGTATTATAGTAAATTTATTAGTAGAGATAAAATTTAGAGTCAATAATAATTTAACTAAAGATATTTATTATTAGGGATATTTTAGTAAATTTAAAAAATTTAGAATCAATAATAATTTAACTAAAGATATTTGATATTAGGGGTATTTTATTAAATTCAAAAAAATTTAGAGTCAATAATAATTTAACTAAAGATATTTGTTATTAGGGATATTTTAGTAAATTTAAAAAAATTAGAATCAATAATAATTTAACTAAAGATATTTGATACTAGGGGTATTTTAGTAAATTTAAAAAAATTTAGAGTCAATAATAATTTAACTAAACATATTTGTTATTAGGGATATTTTAGTAAATTTAAAAAATTAAAATCAATAATAATTTTAACTAAACATATTTGTTATTAGGGGTATTTTAATAAATTTTAAAAATTTAGAATCAATAATAATTTTAACTAAAGATATTTGTTATTAGGGGTATTTTAGTAAATTTAAAAAATTTTAGAATCAATAATAATTTTAACTAAAGATATTTGTTATTAGGGGTATTTTAGTAAATTTAAAAAATATTTAACTTTTAGTCATTAATATTTTAATTTGAATGATTAAGGGTAACTTTGACATATTACATAATATGACCAAGATATTTAAACTCAACCAAACAAAAATTTAGTCATTTCTAGGATTATTACATAATATTCCAATGTATTAAATTTTACAACCAAATATGGGAATCATATATTCCAAGTAATCTCATTCATAGGAATATAATGTCTAGGAATGAGATTACTTGGTAATAAAATTTAATCTTTGAACCACACACACCCTTAGAGTATGGTTTAATTGTCAAACTCTAACTTGTTACCATTATTATAATGAACTGTGAATGACTTAAGAAACCCATTTCTTCATTCATTCAATTCCCTTGGCCAAGATTTTATTCATCTCAGTCATTATAATCATAGAGCTCAAACTCTTTACCGAGAGTTGACGAATTCTTTATTGAATAATCATTAATTCTACAAGTATTTAAATCATACCCAATATCCATTCAATTAGCACCCTAGGGTATTAGGTGTCCAGAATCAAAGTATAATAAATGCATTATCAATTACTATGATAGTCGCAAGTCAAAGGAAACTCTATTATCATGTTCATCTTGAGAATATCCTATTGACAAATATGCGGTAATTATAACCATTAAGAATTCTCAAATTGAGTCAGTTCAATGGTCATATCTCTATATGCAACATATATATATATATATATATATATATATATATATGTTACGGATCCTACACCCGGAACGGTCCCCGAACCCGGTTACCAGGGTTTGACCCGCTTCGCCCTTCCAGAAGGCCCAGAACCAGCCCACTAGAGCTTCTAACCAACTTTCGAATTCAAACGTCTCCCTTATTTTAGCCAAATAAGATAAGATAAGATAATTCAAACGTCTCCCTTATCTTAGCCAAATAAGATAAGATAAGATATTCACCATCACCTATAAATAGAGGACCCAGGTCCCTCCAAGTATTCATTCATTCCTCACACCTTATACCTCTCAGATCCATTCTGACTTGAGCGTCAGAGTGTCTTTGCAGGTACCTCCCCCCATTGCTCCAGTCAAGTGATCCGGCATCTGCCTCAACCCGCAAGTTCTCGATCCATCTCTCAACCCGTACCAGAGACATCTTGTACATTGGCGCCGTCTGTGGGAACTTTGTAGCGTTGTGGCGGCATGGCGGATAACCCAGAAGAGCAATCATCAAACTCAGATTTCTTGCGTGTAACTGAGAGCAAAAAGGAATAATGTTTCCTTAACTTGCATCACCTTTGTAGTGATAACACACCTTCGCCCTACTCCAACAGCGAAATCCCAAAGGAATAATGTTTCCTTAACTTGCATCACTTTTGCAGTGATAACACACATTCGCCTTACTCCAATGGCGAAATCCCAAAGGAACAATGTTTCTTCGACTTGCAATCACCTTCTTAGTGATAACACTCTTTATGCACCTTCGCCTTACTCCAACGGTGAAATTCTAATTCCTCTGAGCCCAAAGTCTCGCCTCCCTTTAGTGGGACACCTCCACCTCTTGGACCCTCTCATTTACCACTCCTTCATCCGTCTCTCCAAACGCCATGGCCCCATCTTCTCCCTCCATTTCGGCTCCATGCCCACCGTGGTTGCTTCTTCTTTTGAACTCTTCAAGCTCTTCCTCTAAACCCACGAGGTCACCTCCTTCAACACCAGGTTCCAAACCTCTGCCATCCGCCGCCTCACCTATGACAACTCTGTCGCCATGATCCCCTTCGGACCTTACTGAAAATTCGTAAGGAAGCTCATCATGAACGACCTCCTTAAACGCTACCACAGTGGCCAAGCTCAGACCTCTCAGGAGCCAAGAGATCAAGAAAGTTCTCAAGGTTCTTGAACAGATATGGGGGACAGCCAAATCGTGGCGGCATGACGGAGAACCTCGAGGAGCAATCCTCCACCCAACACCCCAACTCCCGAACTCCAAGATAACACTCCTCCCACCCACGGGAGGATAATAAGCGCGCACATTGCCAACCAACCCCAACCCAGCAACAACCAGGAGAGGACAACCGTTCTCCCACTGAAGCCGGGCCACCCGACGGCCTAGGAAAGAAGGCGGTCCAAACAATCCAAGAGCTGTGCCTCAGGGTGCAAGACCTCAAAGGCCGAGTTACACCCAAAGAAAAGCACAATACCGAAAACGGAAGTCACGCAACCTCCAAATCAAGATCTCGCCATGAAACCAGGCACGGCGGATTGCCAGAACGGCGACATGCCAAGAGATACAATTGCAGCATCTCACGTGACCACGGACACGACAGGATGCCTGAACGACGACACGGAAAAAGGTATGATCGCAGCGTCTCACGCAACCCGGCTCATCAACATGACACGGACGACGACCGACGACATCGAGAGGCCAAACGCACAAGAAATGACCACGTGATAATGGGAGCCACTCCCTTCACTGAAAGAATCCTGAAAGCAAAACTCCCTAAAGGATTCGAAAAACCTACGGATATGAAGTACGACGGAACCAAGGACCCCCAGGAGCACCTAACGGCCTTCAAGGCCAGGATGAACCTGGAAGGGGCCGCTGACGCGGTCCGAGGTAGGGCCTTCCCGGTAACCCTAGTCGGGCCAGCGATTAAATGGTTCAACGCCCTCCCCAACGGATCCATAACTGGCTTCCACGATATCTCATGAAAGTTCATGGCCCAATTCACCACCAGAATCACCAAAGCTAAACACCCCATCAGCTTATTGCGAGTCACCTAGAGACAAGACGAGTCCACGAGAAAATACCTCGATCGGCTTCAACGATGAATGTTTAACGGTCGACGGACTCACGGACTCAGTCGCAAGCCTTTGCCTAACTAACGGGATCATGAATGAAGACTTTTGGAAATACCTAACTACCAGACCAGTGTGGACCATGCACGAGATCCAGAGCGCTGCAAAGGAGTACATAAACGACAAGGAAGTAAGCCAAGTCGTAGCTGCCAATAAACGGCAGCACGGCAGCACACGACACGGCAGCACGGCACCTCGACATAACCCCCCACCAAGAGAAAACCATAAAGAACATCCCAAACCAGCAAACGTAAACCAACCCCCCAGAATCGGAAAATTCTCTAACTACACACCTCTGACGGCCCATATCACCGAGATATACCACCAAATAGCCGATCGAGGTATTCTCCCGAGGGCCCGACAACTCAAGGAAAGAACGGGCGGCAACAAGACCTTGTACTGCGACTACCACCGAGGATGCGGACTCAGGACACAAGATTGTTTCGACCTAAAAGACGCCCTCGAGCAAGCCATACGAGACGGCAAACTCCCCGAGTTTGCCAAAATCATCAGGGAACCAAGACGTGCAGAAAAAGACAGATCACCAGAAAAAGAAGGACGTAACCCGATGACACAGAGACAAACCTCTAGGGAAAGCCCTGAAACAGATCCGACCATTATCGTGAACGTTATCACAAGGAAAGACACCCCAGGGAAATCAAAATCAGCACTAAAGAAGGATCTCAAGATCCTGGCAGTCAGAGACCAAACCCCAATTGCCACCACCAATAGAGCGATAACATTCTCCCCCGAGGATTGCCAGCACGGCACCTCGGCAGAAGACGCCCCCTTCGTCATCTCGGCAAAGATTGGAACGGGACTAGTAAGAAGAATACTGGTGGATACAGGAGCAAACTCTAACATCCTCTTCAGAGGAGCCTTCGACAAACTCGGACTCCGCAACGACAATCTACAGACACACCGCAACGGAGTCACGGGACTCGGAGACAACTTCCTCAAACCAGACGGTTCCATCGTCCTTCCCCTCATGATAGGAACGGGAAACCAAAGGAAGACAATCCTATCCAAGTTCGTGGTTCTCAAAGACTCCACCGCCTACAACAGCATCCTCAGAAGAAAAACAATTAACGACCTCTCCGCCGTCATCTTCACCAAATACCTTCTCATGAAGTTCACATCAGAGGATGGCTCCATCGGAACTATCACGGAGACCGGGAGATCGCAGTAGAATGTGACAACACCAGGTTAGCCCTGCGAAAGAAATCTCGCAACGCGGCCGGCATATTCTTAGCCAACCTAGACGCCTGACAAGATGGGCAACCTAGGCCGGAACCAGAAGGGGACATGGAGAAAATTGCAAATAGGGCAAACCAAAGAAGAATATACTTTCATCAACAAGAACTTCCTATACGACCTTAAAGAGGATCTCTCACGCCTCCTAAGACAAAGCAGAGACTTGTTTGCATTCACACCTGCCGATATGTCGGGAATAGACCCCGATCTAATGTCTCACCGACTAGTCGTAGACCCCAAGGCTAAACCTGTGGCACAGAGGTGACAAAAAATGTCTCCCGATCGAGCAGCCGAAGTCAAAAAACAGGTTAAAGCCCTCCTTGAAGCAAGCTTTATCAGGGAACTGCCCTACACAACCTGGCTGGCTAACGTTGTGCTAGTCAAAAAGGCTAATGGGAAGTGGCGGATGTGCGTCAACCACACGGACTTGAATAAAGCCAGTCCAAAAGATGCCTTCCCTCTACTGAATATTGACGGGTTGGTAGACGCCGCATCCGGCCACTAGTACCTCAGTTTTATGGACGCACATTCCGGATACAATCAGATACCCATGCACCGACCCAACGAGAAGAAGACGGCCTTTATCACTCCCGACGGCACATACTGCTACACAGTCATGCCCTTCAGCCTAAAAAATGCCGGAGCTACTTACCAAAGGCTCGTCAACAAGATTTTCCAAAACCTGTCTGGGACCAAGCTGGAAGTCTACATAGATGACATGCTCGCCAAGACCGAATCCGGCGGGCAACTCATCAGCTTATAATGAACACCCTAAGAAGACATCAAATGCGCCTCAACCCGACAAAATGCACCTTCGGGATGGAAGCATGAAAGTTTCTCGGTTTCATGATCACGCAACGTGGGGTAGAAGCTAACCCCGAAAAATGTAGAGCCGTCCTCGAAATGGCAAGTGCGAAAAATCTCAAAGACATCCAGAAACTTATCGGCCAACTAACTGCACTATGTCATTTTCTCGGCGCGTCGGCCCAAAAGGCGAACCCTTTCTTCAAACTTATGAAGAAAGAAACCCCCTTTAAATGGGAAGCGGAATGCGAAGAGGCATTCCAACATTTCAAGAAGTCCTAGAAAAACCCCCGATTCTCGCTAAACCCCAAACAGGAGAGGTCCTCTACCTATACCTATCTATAACAGAGGAAGCACTCGCAGCAGCGCTTATCCGAGAAGACGAGAATAAGGCCCAGCGACCCATCTACTTCATAAGCAAAGTCTCACAAGACACGGAATCGCGCTACTCACGCCTCGAGAAACTCACCTTTTCACTCCTCACGGCATCCCGCCGTCTCGAACAATATTTCCAGGCCCACCCCATTACGGTTTGAACCGACCAAGCAGTCAGGCAAGTCCTGCAAAAGCCCGACCTAGTCAAAGGAATAATTGGGAAAGGAGCCTACAAGCTCGAAAAACTCGATGGAACCGAGATCCCGAGAACCTAGAATGCCGCCAACTTACGGCGATATTACACGTAGGAACACTCCGTCCCTTAAAACTATGTCTTTCACTTATATTATTTTATTTTATTCTCCTTGTATTATTTTAGGGAACTCTTTCCCTCCCCCAAAATGGAGGGTTTTAACGAGGCCCAAACTTAACAAAATTTCATTTAAAAATGCACTTGCCCTACTTCGTCCCATATTGTCGTAACGGAAAAAAGAGTAAAACGGCCAAACACCTGGGAATCGATCACCCTGAAGCCAATAAAACGGATATCCAAATAAATAAATGGCTACTCGGGAATCGATCACCCCGAGTCCCGAGGCCAATAAAACGGATATCCAAACAATAAAACGGATATCCAAATAAGTAAACGGCTACTCGGGAATCTATCACCCCGAGGCCAATAAAACGGATATCCAAACAACAAAACGGATATCCAAATAAGTAAACGGCTACTCGGGAATCGATCACCCCGAGGCCAATAAAACGGATATCCAAATAACAAAACAGATATCCAAATAAGTAAATGGCTACTCGGGAATCGATCACCCCGAGGCCAATAAAACGGATATCCAAATAATAAAACAGATATCCAAATAAGTAAACGGCTACTCGGGAATCGATCACCCCGAGGCCAATAAAACAGATATCCAAATAACCAAACGGATATCCAAATAAGTAAACGGCTACCCGGGAATCGATCATCCCGAGGCCACAAAACAGATATCCAAAAAACAAAACGGGTATCCAAACAATAAAAAATGACGGCCCGGGATCGATCACCGTGAGACCAACAAAACGGAAATCCAAATAAGCTAAATAAACAAAGTCTTGAAATCGGCCCACCAAGAGGCCTAAAATAAGTTCACAATAACGGCCTAGAAAAGGCCACACAAAACAAGCATGAGCTGACGGTCTTCCAACTCGCAGAAAATCGGACTAACCAACATCCCGCCAATCAGTGCAGGATGACGTCACGCCCTTTCTAGGCTCCTCACAGTCTCCCGAACTACAGAGAATTGGACTCTCCAAACAACTTAGCATTGAGACCAAGTAAGCATGCTCTCATGCTCCAGGAGCAACTGTTCCAGACCCGATCTTCGGGCCCTTCCTCGGAAAGGTCATCAAATCCGACATGTGATGAGTCGCACAAAAAATGCGGTCCTCGCCTGACCATGAAACGGCTAGAAACTCCCCAAATTCTTGACCTTGATCGGAAAAACCAAACAACGATCTCCTTACCAAACCACAATGGCAAGGAAAAGGTTCCTCCAGCGATGAGACCGAGCACCCTCACTCTCTCCCTCCGGGGACAACTGTTACGGATCCGGCCCACGGATCCTACACCCGGAATGGTCCCCGAACCCGGTTACCAGGGTCTGACCCGCTTCGCCCTTCCAGAAGGCCCAGAACCAGCCCACTAGAGCTCCTAACCAACTTTCGAATTCAAACATCTCCCTTATCTTAGCCAAATAAGATAAGATAAGATAATTCAAACGTCTCCCTTATCTTAGCCAAATAAGATAAGATAAGATATTCACCATCACCTATAAATAGAGGACCTAGGTCCCTCCAGGTATTCAGTCATTCCTCACACCTTATACCTCTCAGATCCATTCTGACTTGAGCGTCGGAGTGTCTTTGTAGGTACCTCCTCCCATTGCTCCAGTCAAGTGATCCGGCATCTGCCTCAATCCGCAAGTTCTCGATCCATCTCTCAACCCGTACCAGAGACATCATGTACAATATATATATATTGATCTTTTCGAATTATAATGTCCTTTTTAATAATCCTATGACCAAGAACAATTTAGATTAAATTATAAAAGATTTATCTCTCAATATTATTATCACTATTACAATAATAAATCTCTAAATTTAATCAAAAAATTTATTATATTAACATTTTAATATAATAACAATAACAAATTATTTAACACATGATTGATTGAATTGTGGTCATACTATTTATTCCCAACATTTAGCCCAACCCATTGTTAGATTTGCATATTTAATTTAATTCGATTAATATATCTTTTAGGTTTTTCTTTCTCAATATTTTCATATAGTACGTTTAATATGTGTATTTTTAAAATCTACACTAATATTTTTATTTGTTTATTTACATCTTTATATATTTTTTTTATAATATAGTTATTTCAGTTGAAATACGGCTGAATCAATTGAATTTCTTAACCGATAAACAAGTAACTAGAGTTAGTTTGAACGATCGATTCAATTTTCAAAATCTTATTTATATCATGATATTGATACATAACTATTATGTCAAATTATCTCATGATTCATAACTATTATTTTGGAATAAAATAGTCACTAAATCTTTTTAGTTGGTTTGTCTTTCAAGGGTTACTTCTGTCTATAAAAAAATAGAATTAGTGGAATTTTCTAGTGAACCGTATTGTTAAGATTTAATGTGCTTAAAAATTAGTAATTATACTAATATTTTTATCTATAATAATATTACAAGATTATAAATCTTTTAAAATTATGTCAGTCTTCACATTATAGATTATGGTACAAAAAATTTATAGCATTAAACTACTTTTATAAAAAAATCGTAAGGGACAAAAGTTCCTATCGTCTAAGATAACCCGGGTCTTTGTAGATAACACTACTAGAAAACTAGTTATTACAGACAGATATTTCCGACAGATTTTATCCCACGGAAATACAGACATAATTTCAGAGAAATTTTTTGTCAGAAAAAAAAATGAATTAGCATAAATTACAGACGGAAAAGAGAATCCGTCGATAATTCTGTCGAAAAAATTAATTTTTTTTTGTGAAAAATGGTTACAGATGGAAAATTCATCTGTAATTAAATGGGCAAAACATTGCAGTTTTATTAAATTATTACAGATGAAAAATTCTTCTGTAATTTAAAATTTTCTGTCAGAAATATTAAAATAAAGTTTTGGGAATCACGTTCTTCTCTCCATTTCAATTCCCATTTCCGCACCTCTACACTCATCCCTCTAAATGCTCCATCGGCGGTGCTATAAGCCTTGCACTGCCGTCGCACCGAACCTCCATTGCACTGAACTTCCATCGCACTGAAGCTCTGTCATACCCCTTCCTGGTTCTTCTCCGTCACACCCCTTCCGTCGGCCTTGTTCGCGTCGCTCCCTTTCGAAGCCTAATGTGCGTTTCTCTCTTCGATCTTGCCACTAGTGCTTGCTCTTCTCCGTGTGTTGCTGCATTTCTCTCTTTGATCTTGCCTCAGCTGTGCAGTTAACCCTAATCTCCTTTCTCTTTCATCACTGTTTTCTTTCATTCAATTCCATCGCTAACTCTAATTATATTATCCTATGTTCCATCGCTAACTCTAATTCTATTTCCTATTCTATGATAAGAACTTGTAATAGTTACGGTCTTTATTTTGTGTTCTTATGAACTTGTTTGTGAAATCAAGGTTCCTGAATGCATTGACTAGTTTCATTTTGGTTGAATTTTTTGGGGTTTAGGTTAGGTTTTTATTGATGCAATGTTTCTTGTTTTCGTGTTTTTGCTGAAGATTGATTGGCTGAACAAGTTTCTTGAATAGCCTTACCTTGATAAGGTATTTGCATTTTGAATAAGTTTTGATCATTTTTCATTTTTGCTTTTTACCTTGGTTGTTTGTTTGTCGTAATGTGTTAATTGTTCTATTGTTTAGGCAATTTTCAAGATAGAATTAGTTATACACTGTATACTAAAAGAATTTTGATTTCAATGCTTAAACTACTTTAACTGTAGTAGGCAGATAGAATTTCTCTTCCTCTTTTGAATATTATCTGAATCTGGAAAGTGGAAGCTTGGTTCTTTTACTTGTCATAAGAAACATATCAGAGACTCTAGCTAGTTCTTTCTTTTTGCTGCTTTTCAAATATTTTATCTCTAAATGTGCAAAGCAGGACAAGATGGAAAGTAGAGGGAGCAAAGCAATGCCTGCACAAAAAAATGGGCGTCGATCGAATTGAGAAAGGAAAATGGATTTGATACAAGATGTATGTGATAATTTATTAGTGAAATAAATTTTTAGTACATAGAGTAAATTAATGTTTTCAAACTTGACAGGTTGATAAGTTGAAGAGAAAGCTGAGACATGAAGAGAATATGCATAGTATACTTAATACTTGCTTTCTTTCTTGTCAAGTCTAAAAAAAAGAAAACTCACTCTTATGAAGAAAGTATAATTAGGAACTTAGGATGGATGAATAAAGTTTTAACTAAAAAAATAATGTAGTGAGGTCACTAGGATCTTGCACAGAAGGTGTTTGTGGATTTGACGAGATGGTGGCAGGGAAGGAGAGGAAGTATTATATGCTTAGTGGGAAAGGGGGTGTGGGAAAAACAAGGTGCTGCCTCCCTTGCTCAGGTACCTAATGAGACCAAAAAAAATCTCTTGATTATTTAGTTTAGTAGTTCTTCAATATGGATAAAACTTCAGAAGTGTAATGCTACAATCTCGTTAGGATTTGACAGGTGGTAGGCTTGTTCCGGTTGAAGGAGTGGAGTCACCATTATATGCTCTCGAGGTACTCATTTTGATTGAAACATAATTGAATATTAAACTAATAGTGCTTATATGTTTCTATTTGTGAAACCGTTTCTCGTGTTCTATTGAATCTTTTTTGGGGTAGATAAACCCTGAGAATTCTATGGAAGAGTTCCGAGCAGCTAGTCAAAAACTTAGTGATGGCGTGGGTGTAAAGTCTTTAATGCAAAGCACGGGACTTGGAATGATTGCTAACCAGGTATTTTCTGCTTTTAATTATGAGTGTTTCTTAATCTAGTGTTAAGTTCTAAGCATTTTAATTCATATTTTAATTATAAGTGATAATAGTTATTGAAAAATATTGTAGGTTGTGAAACATGAGGGGTGGGAGCAGTTGTATGGAGGTTTGATGCCATCTCTAGTGGGTACAGCTGCATCTCAGGTTTGTGAATGCTGCACTTTGTGCTAGAAGCTTTTTCATAACTTTTGATATTATATCTTAATGTTTAAGCAGTGGGAAAACTATAACTGTACAACACTTGTTTCTGATTTATGTCTCGAAGGTTTAATGACATCGTCGCAAAATTGAATAAGAGAGAATGACTTGTAAAGTAAAGCTTGAAGACTGTTCTTGTTGAAATTGAATAAGCTTAATTAGGGATGGCAACGGGCACCCACGGGGCGGGGACATGCCCCCCGCCCCCGCCTCCTTCAGTCCCTGTCCCCGCCCCATCTCCACCACGGGTAACGGGGACTTCGTATCCACCGGGGTTCGGGGACTCCACGGATATCCGCGGATTTTTAAAAATTAAACAAATTTGAAAAAATTGGAAAAAAAATAAAAAATCATATCAATCATCATGTTCTTTGTCTCTAAAGCATTAACAACAACAAAGACATTAACAACATGTTTCTTTTTTTCAAAGACATTAATAACATTAACAACAACAAAGAGATTAACATGTTCATAGTCTCCAAAGACATTAACAACAACAAACAATATCAAACATATCCATAAAACAACCAAAGTATCAAACATATCCAAAAATTACAAAGCATAATTTTCACATTGTAGAATCCTCAAGCCTTTTTCATGATGTAATGGTAGTGATGGTAGATTCTGATTTGTTTGTATCCTACATCAAAAAGAAGAATACAATTAAGAGTTAAAATCATAAACTTTTCTCAAAATAGAAATCATGAATCAGAATCTCATTAACCTAACTTCAGATTAACTCAAAATTGACTCAGAAATATAAATCAGAATCAGAAATCAAAATCACATCAACCTAACTCAGAAATATAAATTAAAAATCAGAAATTCAGAATCGGAATCAGATTAACCAAACTTCATATTAACTCAATATTAACTCAGAAATATAAATCAGAATCAGAAATCAAAATCATATCAACTTAACTCAAAAATATAAATTAAAAACCAGAAAATTAGAATCGTAATCAGATTAACCTAATCAGAAATTCCTTAACCTAATCAGAAATTCAGAAATTCATTAACCTAATCAGAAATTCAGAAATTCAAAACTCAGAAATTCATTAACCTAATCAAAAAGTCAGAAATTCATTAACCTAATCAAAAATTCAGAAATTCAAAACTCAGAAATTCAGAAATTCATTAACCTAATTAGAAATGCAGAATTTCAAAACTCAGAAATTCAGAAATTCATTAACCTAATCAGAAACTCAGAAATTTAAAACTCAAAAATTCATTAACCTAATCAAAAAATCAGAAATTCATTAACCTAATCAGAAATTAAGAAATCCAATTAACCTAATCAGAAACCACAGGCTGACTTACCCGATGGAGAAAAGGAGAAGACCAGCGATGACGACCGGTGACAAGTCTGCCACGACAAGGAGAAGAAGATGATGTTATCGTGAGCCCACGACAGTGAGCTCGACACCTGCAGTGAGCGACCGAGCCACTCAGGGGGTCTGGGATGGGAAGCGGCGCTGAGGACCCAGAGGGTGGGAGGTCTGTTGGTGGAGACTTGAACTGCGGGGTCTGGGGGTTTGGACTTTGAGGAGGAGTGGACAAGAGAGGAGACTTGACTGCGGTGCTGAGGGACACAGAGGGTGGAAGGTAGCGGTCGGCGGTCAGCGGTCGGCAGGAAAGAGACATGAGGGGGCAACGGGCTGAGCGCTTGAGGAGGAGTGGAGAGGCAGAGGAGAGGAACTCTCACTCTCTGAAGCAGGGATAGGGATTAGGGAAGGATGTGTGATTTGTGAATGCGGCGACTAGGGTTAGGTTACATGTTATATATATATAACAGGGATATTTTCCTCTTTTCACACAAACGGGGATTTAACGGATCGCCACGGGGCGGGGACCTCTACCCTCGCCCCCGCCCCATTTATTATACGGGACCCTGTCCCCCGTCCCCGCGGGTGAAAATGACCCCCCATATCTGCTCCCTGGCGGGTAAATCCCCGCGGGTACCCGCTCCGCTGGGGATTTTTGCCATGCCTACTGCTTAATGAGAGAATAACTTGGAAATAGCAAGAAGCTAGTTTCTTATTCACCTGAATCACCTCTAAGATAATACTTTGATAAAGAATTATTTGTTTAATATTGTATGATTTGTAATGTAACTCTTTTCTATAAAAAATAGTTAATATTTTAATTATAATGACAATTTTATGATACAGGATGTTTATTATTATTTCTATCAAATATTCAGGATCAAAGCCAAGGTGGCTGCACTAGAACAGAAAAAGCTAGGCATTGGTGATGGATCAATTGGGATGTTCTCCTCACTTATTGTTGCTGCTTTCTCCGGGTAATTTTAATTTACTTTGCTAAAAGATCTCCTATGAAAATTGGTCAAATGGAATAACAGATTATGTAATGCCTCAAATTGCTCAATTCATTCCTCTTGTAGATGTGTGTTAATGTGCTATTGACAAATCCCATATGGGTAGTTGTTACGCGCATGCAGGTAATTCGCTAGTCGATAGTCAATTCCCTTCACTTTTCTCATTGCATCCCCTTTTCTTGTTCTCTTTGCCTTCCTTTTCCTTTCTCTTTTTTGTTCTGATTAAGCTCTGAATGTCAAATTGAAACATGATACTATTTTACTTCTGTAAGAAGGATATTGTTTCTTTCTTTGATTTTAGAATTTGCTTGATTGAAAATAGAAGGATTCATGAACCTTTATGCTTGTCTCTTTACTTCCTTTCTAACTCACAAAACAACTAATAAAAATATTTTTTGCATGTAGATGCACAAAAAAGAGTC
The DNA here is from genome assembly GCF_003086295.3 of Arachis hypogaea. Lineage (NCBI taxonomy): Eukaryota > Viridiplantae > Streptophyta > Magnoliopsida > Fabales > Fabaceae > Arachis > Arachis hypogaea. The sequence continues at coordinate 103,166,724 of NC_092050.1, forward strand.
AAGCAAAACTCCGCCTGGTGATGTGTTGTTAAATGCCACTGAACAAGCATTAGTTCCTGTAGTTCTTTTTAAACATAAATAAATTTGTCAACCTAAACTAATATATATCTTTTTAAAAAAAGTTTATTCAATGTATTTATTTAATATTTATTTTGTAGGGGATAGATTTTTCTGGTTTAGGGATGAGGAATTTGCTAGACAGACTGTTGCTGGCCTCAACCCACTTAGCATAAGTTTGGTCACGGTATATGTTTTTACCATTATTTTGTTTTAGACTCATTGGTTGGATTCATTTTTTTAACAAGCGTGGTTGTGCACCACACATATTGTGATGATAAATCTTGATTAATTATTTTGTAATTTATCTTTGATTAATTATTGATTCATTTTTACTATTCTTTTTCCTACACCAGTAACTTTGTAGTATTTTCTTTTTAATTAACCATATATATACACATCATTATTAGTGCATTTTAGGAATCACATTAACTAACTATTGTGGAGTAATATAATTAAGAGAATTTACTTTCTTGATCATCAGGAATGGCCTTTGAAGAGCGAACTTGACCCAGGTAAATACAGTCCACAAGAATCAACAATTACTTCTAAAATTATCAATAAAGAGATAGGAGGAATACTTACCGTAGAAAAAGTTTGTTAATTATTATTTTAAAACTATATATATATATATATATATATATATATATATATATATATATATATTATATAAAGTGGTTTATATGTGATACATATAAAACTTTAATTTAAGTAAATTTTGGCAGGCTATTGAAGAAAAAAAGTTGTTCATTTTGGACTACCATGATATATTATTACCATATGTTAGCAAAGTAAGGAAACTAAAAGGGAAAACACTGTATGGGTCAAGAACATTGTTCTTTCTAACTCCAGAAGGGACACTGAGACTTCTTGCCATTGAACTTACAAGACCTCCCATGGATGGAAAAAAGCAATGGAAGCAAGTGCACTCAACAAGTGTTTGGTTATGGAGGATTGCTAAGGCCCATGTTCTTGCACATGACTCTGGTTATCACCAACTTATTAATCATTGGTACGTACCAATTATTATTAATTAATGATATGAATTAAATTTTGATATCCAGTTTGTGTAATATGAACATCAGTATATCCAATCAAATAGCGCCAAGTCATAAAAAATAGTTATTTTTATATTAATAAAATAAAAGATCATAAAAAAACAATGTGATTAGACAATCATGGTAGATTAATTTGCATTCTAGTGCCACGAGAGTTTATTTAGTCATTATATATCTTTTGCTTTTTCCCTTTGTATTTTGCAGATTGGAGCGATCTTCTTGAGCCTGAGGATTTGGAACTTAACAAACAGATGAGTGAATTGGGTCTTCCTCTTTCCTTTCACACAACCAAAGAGGTAGAATTGCAACTAGTTATATTATTTTTTGCAATTTCTAATAATTGATGATACATACATTCTTTTTTTGTCATTATTTTAGTTTTTGCTCTACATATATATATGCTTTTTCCTCTCTTTTTTTTTTGCAGTTGGCAGTTAGCAGTTGGTATCCTGATTCTTTAACCGATGCTTCTATTTCAAGTTTGATATATGAAATACATTTATCCATTGGTGTAAAGGTTTAGGAAGCTTTACAGATTAACAATCAGTACAATGTTGATGAGTAAGCACAAACCTTCATCCAAGGCTTAACTAATGCTTAAATAATGCTTAAATAATCATCACTTTAAATAATCATCACTTTCTCGTATAATCTGCCCGTGTAATGTCCTTGAAATTCAAAGTAATAGTTTGTAGTAACTAATGTTTTGCTCTAGGATCTTGAGCTTGGGACCACGTAGTTTTCTATTTTATTGTGGTGCTCCATGATGGTAGTTAATATCCAGTTATAATAGATAGATATCCAGTCTAGAAGTGCTGAAGGTGAAGGAGGAAAGGAAGAGTATTGGAAGTAAGATATGTTTATCTCCTGCAAATGAATTATAATTTTTAATTGAAAATTGTTTGGCTTACGCAGTTGTTTCTATTTGTTTTTCTATGCTTTCTGCAGTGGTTATCACTCCTCCACTCCTCCAAAAATTATTGTGGCTCGCAGAAAAAATCCAGAGATCTTAGCAGAACAAGCCGCCAAGAGAAAGAGAAAACATTGAATGGATCTTAGAAGAATTGAACAACTTTAACTCGGTTTGGCCCTAATTTTAGACTAGGTTTATGTTTATATTTAGACAATTCTGATAGTGGTTAGCTACAAGAGCAGATTGTTTTATACACCTTTAGTGTATGCCACGATACAAATTTTACAGGTTTTTTTTTTCAATGGTATTTGTTTTGAATTATAGTTGATGTATCAATACACTTTATTGATGTATGGTTGTTACTTATTATTATAGTTGATGTATCAATATACTTTGTTTGTATTTTGAATTATATTGACTTGCTTGTTTATAGTACTTTTTTTTAGTTTGATAATACGATGAATTTGTTTATTTTTTGAAATAATATAATTATTCAAACACAAATTAGATAAAAATTTGTATTAAATTTATATTTATTTTGTATGAAAACAAATTTATTTTGCAATGAAAAAATCTAAAAAAATTCTGTTTTACCTTACTAATGGATTTATAGACGACTTTTATGTCTGTATTCAGAGTGTGAGATGATTTTTCAAGGTTCAAATTACAGACAGAAAATTTGTCGAAAAATCTGTTGTCAATTATCGACGGAAAATCCGTCAAAAAATCTGTCTGTAATTACAGACGAAAAATCTATCGGAAAGTTCGACGTTTTAGGGAAATGGATGGAGAATTTACCGAGGAAAAATCCATCGGTAAATAATTTCCGACGAGGCTTTTATAGAGGGACAAAATTCGTCGGTAATTTCGTCGGTAACCAAAAATCCATCTGTTATAAAGACTAAATCTGTCTGTAAATCTGTCTGTATTAATCCATTTTCTAGTTGTGTAAAAAAATAAATAATAAGCTTTTTAGTTATTAATTTCATATGAAAGAGTTTAAATTTTTACTAACAATTAATTTAACATTGGTTATCTTAAATTTGAAAGAATTTAACGTTTCTACTTTTATATTTGATTAGGTGTTAAAAAGTCTGTTGCATAAATAGAAATAATTAATTTGTATGCTTACTATTTAAAAATAATATTTTTCTCTCTATATATAAAAATATAATTAGGTATTAGCATAAAATAAATTTATATTGATAGTTATAAAATTAATTCAAATGTATTTTTTTAAATAATTGAATATTGATTCTAACTTTTAATTACAACATTAGTATTTTTTTAAATTATATGTAATAAATATTTAAAAAATTAAAAATATAAATTAAAAAATAACCAGTAAAAATTTAAAACTAAATAAAAAATATGCATATAATAATATTCTTTATTTAAATTATATTATGTTATTGTTAATTTTATTTTTTGTAGAACAAAAAAATAGAGAGAAATAGAGAATGAGAAAAAATTAAAGAGAGAGAGAAAGATAAAGAAGAAGAATGAGAGAAGAAGTTTGTTAATTTTGGAATTTAAGAAAAAAATTTATTTTAATTATAAGGAAAAAATATACGGTGACACATCTTATTTTGCCAAATTACTAATATAAAATATAAAATAGAAATTATGTATAGAGTAGGATGAATAGAGAGAAATAGAAAAAAAAAAGAGAGAGAGAGCGGTAGATAAGAGGATGTAAGAAGGAGGTTTACTAATTTTGGAGGAAAATATTTTCTCTAAATTTCAATAAGAGAGTGTCATGCGACATATTTTAGTTTTTAAATAAGTTAGTAATATATAAATATAATATATAATATAGCTTTATTTCAATTTTACTATTTTAATTTTAATTTTAATTTTAATTTAATTTGAATGCAATTAGAGAATGTCATGTTGTATATTTTGATTGTCAAATTTATAATTAGTTATTGATAATGATATATAAGAGAAATAGAGTGAGTGAAGGAATGAGAGAGATAGAGAAAGGAAGAAAGAGGAAGGAAAACTCTTTAATTTTGGAGAGAAAGATTTGATTTCAATTAAAATGAGGAAGTGACATGTGACACATTTTGGTGTAAAATAGTAATATATAATAGATAATAGATTTGTATATAATACAAAATGTCAATATATAATAGGTGTTAACAACTCACTCTACTAGAGACCTATGATGCACGAACATTGACACGGACACGAGACATGACACGACACAGGACACGCTGACATGCGAATTTTAAAATCTTATAAGACACGGGGACATGCATACATATAAAATAGGGTAATTTTCGCAAATAAAAAAAATGGACTTCATATTTACCTAATTACACATTTTTAGAAACCCAGACGCAATTGCATTTTTTGAGAATCTATAGAAACCGCTACTGCCAGCCGTGGTTTACGAGCAAGGGCGTTTTAACAGAAACCGCTATAGGCAGTAGCAGTTTCTGTGCAGCAGCATTTGATCATAAACCGCTACAGGCAGTAGTGTAAGAACCGGAGTTTTTACGAATAAAATCATTTAAATACCCAAATTAGATTCCGGAAATTTAGGATGAGAATTTGGGGATTTAGGTATGATTTTTGGACTCAGCATGTTTTTCTGAGTCAGAAAATGTGTCTTCTGCGAAAAACCGTGAAAAAACGCGAACTGGCAGTCGAACCGGTCGAACCGATTTAAGTCTACCCGGTTCTGTGCAAAAAATGTGAGAACAGTCGAATACCTTAGAAAAATATTAGAAATGGAATACCGGGCGTTAGTGTTAAAGGTTTGGCCCAAAGATGGGCCAAACGGGCTAAAAACGCTAACGGGTTGGACCGGATCCAAGTTGGGCCCAAACCTAACATATAAAAGCACCCTTTAATGAGTTTTGAACTCATTTTTCCAGCCCTAAGATGGAAAGGGGCGCAGCTGCCATGAGATGAGAGGGAGAAGAGAAAATACTATTCACCCTCACCTTCTTTTGCTTGTAACTTGAGCTACGGACCTCCGATTGACGAGCCATTTGTGGCCACGGGAAGCTCTCGATGAGTTCTTCCTTTTTATCTAAAGAAATCTGGTAAGATCCCTCTCTTCATGCTCCAGTTTTGTGCCCTAAGTTCTGTTCATTTTTGGATTTGGTTTTTGAGTAGATTTTGTGGTTTTGCTTGTTTATGTGATCTCTAGTAGTGGATAATTGTTGGATTTTATCCTTACTCACGTTGAACAAGGTAAGGTTTCTCTAAACCCTTGTGTTTAGTTGTTTTATGTATATTAGGTTTTGATTTTGGTGATATATGTGTTGTTAGTTTGAGCTTTGGTGTTTGTTGGAGTTGGTTGAGGCTTTGGATCAAGTTTGGTGATTTTGTTTTGATGTTTGGAACGCTTTGGAAATCGACCAAGGTATGATTTCAGTTTCCTTTATATAATATGTAATGTTTCTGGACACTTGGGCTAGTTGACCCTAAGATATGATTGAATGTTGTTGGTGGATGAATAATTATATGTGAATTGATGTAATTGTTGGTTGTGTGAGATTAGTGTGGTTGATGATGATTGTTGGAGATTGTTGGTATTGATGAGTATTCAGGGTGATTGATTATATTGGTTCATATTGAAGATTAGGGGTGTGCAAAAAAACTGGGTTCACTGAGTTGAATTGAAACTGAACTGAAACTGTTTTAAATAAACCAGTTTTTTTAAATAAAAACTGAACTGAAACCATAGTTTTTATGAAAACCAGTTTATTAAAAACCAGTTTTTATGGTTCAGTTTAGTTTTAAACCAAATTAAAACTGGTTTTATTTAAACTCTAAAATTAGTTTTTACATACTCTTTCTCTCTCTCCCTTCACTTTCTCTCTCCCCTTCCTCTCTCTCTCTTCTTTCTCCCCCCTCTCTCCCTTCTCTCTCTCTTTCCCCTTTCTTCCTTCTGTCCTCTCTCTCTCTCCCTCTTTTCTCTCTCTCTCCTCTTTTGTTTCTCTCTCTTTTCCTCCCTTCTCTCTTTCTCTTTCTCTCTCTCTCCTTTTTCCCTTTTCTCTCTTTCTTTCTCATATTTCTCTCTCTCCCCCTTCCCTTCTTTCTCTCTCTTTCTTCACCCTCCTCTCTCTCTTTCTCCTCTTTCTTCCATTCCTTTCGCTCTTTTCTTTTTCTCTCTCAATCTTCTCTCACTCTATATCCCTCTTCTCTCTCTCTTCCCCTCTTTTCTCTAAAATAAGAGAGAAAAAGAGGGAGAGAGAAAAGAGAAAAAAATAGAAGAGAAAGAGAGATAGGAAAAAGAGAGAGAGGAGGAGGAGGAGAGAGAGAAAAAGAGAGAAGGGAGGGGGAGAAAGAGCGCAAGAGAGAGAGGAAGAGAGAGAGGGAGAGAAAGTAAGAGAGACAGAGAGAAAGAGAGAGGGAGAGAGAGAGGAGAGAAAGATGGAAGGAGAGAAAGTGAGAGAGAAAGAGAAAGGGAGAGATAGAGAGAGGAGGGGAAGAGGGAAGGAGAGAGAGGGAGAGAGAGATAGAGAGAAAGAGGGGTAGGGGAGAGAGAATGAGAGAAAGGGATAGAGGGAGAAAAGGGGGAGAGAAAGAAAGGGGAGGGGGAGAAAGAGGGGCAGAGGAGAGAGAGAAAGAGGAGGGAAAGAGAGAGGAAGATAAGAAGAGAGAGGGAGAGAGAGAGAGAAAAGGAAAGGGGGAAGAGAAAGGAAGACAAAGAGAGTGGAAGGGGAGAAAGAGGGGGAGAGAGAGAGAAGAGGAAGAGTGAGAGGGGAAGGAGAGAGAGAAAAGGAGAGAAGGAGAGAGAGAAAGGAGGGAGAGAGAGGGAGAGAAGAGGAGAGAGAGAGAGAGAGAGAGAGAGAAAGGAGAGAAGGGAGACTAAGAAAGAGAGAGAGAGAGAGAGAGAGAGAGATAGAGATAGAGAGAGATAGAGAGGAGGGAGAGAGAGGGAGAAAAGGAGAGAGAGAGAGAGAGAGAGAGAGAGGAGAAGAAAGAGAATGTAAAATCTAATTTTATATATGTTAAGAGAGAGAGGGAGTGAGAGAGAGAGAGATAAAGAGAGAGTGAGAGAGGGAGAGAAAGAGAGAGATGAGGGGGAGAGAAAAGGAAAAGAGGGAAAGAGAGAGAGAGAGAGAGAGGAAGAGGGATAGAGGAGAGAGAGAATGAGAGAAAGAGAGAGAGAAAGAAAGAAAGAGGGAGAGAGGAGGAGGAGAGAGATAGAGAAAGACAAGGAGAGGGGAGGGGAGAAAGAAGGGAAGGGGGAGAGAGAGAGAAAAGGAAAAGAGAGGATGGAGAGAGAGAAATGAGGGAGAGAGAGGGAGAGAGAGAGAAAAGAAGAGAGAGAAGAAGAGGGGAAGGAGAGAGAGGGATAGAAGAAGAGAGAAAGTGGGAGAGAGAGAGAGAGAGAGAACGGAAAGAGAGAGAGGGAGAGGGAGAGGGAGAGAGAGAGAGAGAGAGAGAGAGAGAGAGAGAGGGGGAGAGAGAGGGAGAGAAGAAGAGAGAGAGTGGGAGAGAGAAAATGTAAAAACTAATTTTATATATGTTAAAAGTTAAAACTAGTTTTAGCCTATAAACCAGTTTAAACTGGTTTTTTTAATTAAAACTGGTTTTATTTTTTTTTGAACTGGTTTAAACTGGTGCACTGTATTGTAAACTGGTTTAAAACCAGTTTCTTATTTGACAAAGTAGTTTGGTTCAGTTTCTAAACTATTTAAAATGGTTTAGTGCAGTTTCAGTTCAGTTTTTGAAAAAAATGAACCATGAACACCCCTATTTAAGATTATGAGAATTTAAGGTAATGAGTTAATGTAAAATGTTGTAGTGCTTTGGAATAAAGGATATTGATGATTTGATGTGTGAGGATGTATGTTGATAATTGATGATGAATATTGATGTTGTTGGTGTTAATTATATATTTTGATATTGGTTGATGTTGGAGAGTGCGTAGGTTGAGTGTGGTAATATGAATGTGGTGAAGATTTAAAGTGGTTGTTGATGTTTGTTTGTTGGTTAAAGATCAGTTATGATGATGTTGGATGTTGATAATTAAGGAATTTGATGGTATTGAGTAGTGTAATCGGGATTATGGATGGTTGAGTTGGAAAAGGAAGGGTATGGGCTTTTATGTTGTTTTGGTAATGTTTGGGTTGTGGTTGGTTTGGTTTTGAATTGTGAGTTTTGGAAAAAAATTGAGTTTTGAGGCCTTTGGTAAAAATGGATTTTTGGTGAACTTTGTTTGATCATAATTTTTGCCTCGATTTTTAAAATCTGATGAAATTTGTCTAGAATTAAAGATCTTTGAAAATTCTTTAAATTGATATAAAGTTTATGAAATTTGAAATTTTGTAGAGGAAGTTATGGTCATTCAAAGTTGGTGTTGAAAATTTGAAATTCTACAAAGCTGCAAAATTTCAGGATTTTCTTATATGTGCTCACGCACAGCCTTGTGCGCACGCACAATCCTGTAAAAATGTTATTCTGTGCGGACGCACAGACCTGTGCGTACACACAGGCAGGGGAAAGGGCTCTGGTGGCAGCGCTAACATAGGTTGTGCGCGCGCACATCAATGAAGAATTATGACCTGTGCGGACGCACAGCCCTGTGCGCACGCACAAGTCGGGAAGGGGTCGTCTGTTGGGGGCGCTCGCATAGCTTGTGCGAGTGAACAGGCTTGTATATTTTAGTACCTGTGCGCACGCACACCCCTATGCATACGCACACTTTCAAAATTTTCCTGGGCATGCGGACGCACATGCCCTGTTTCATAATTTTAAACTTTGTTTTCAACTACTTCACCTTCCCAACAAGGTCGTAAGCTTCTATAACACCATTTTAAGGCTTTTAGGCTTAGATTTGAGTATGGGAATAAAGGAAATAGGCTAAGGGTTTTAGTTGATGATTATATTGAAAATTTAGAGAACGGAGGTTTAGGTTTCTGATGTATTGATGTTGAGTTTGGTTGAGAGAGAAGGAAGAGTAGTGAAAATGGTGAATGGCTAAGTTGATGGAATGAGTATGAGTGGAAGTATATTATGAGGAGTGGCCTCTGCGATTGAATATGTAATTGTAATATGCATTATTATCCGTCGTATGGGCTGTGGCAGAATCTCGCCTATGTTCGGATGTGAGAGTGAAGCTAAGCTTCTCACTCATACTTTTAACAACCAGAGGAAGGTGGTAGGGCACTCTCCCTCGAAATATTTTCCTCTGAAAGGAGAAGGTGGTAGGGCACTCATCCCTTGGAACCATTCCTCCTGAAAATGTGACTTCTCTCTGATTGCAAGGTAGTAGGGCACTAACCCACGAAATCATGCGACAACCAGAGGAAACTGGTAGGGCACTCTCCCTCGAAATATTTTCCTCTAAAAAGAGAAGGTGGTAGGGCACTCTCCCTCGAGATTTTCCTCCTTATGCGCAATAGAGAGACTAATCCAGGAGTTGTCGACCAAAATTTCTGTCGGATTTGGCATTAACCGACATGTGATATCACAGCCAATAGGGCAGACATTCATCATGTGCATCTTCTATATGCTTGATTGCTTTGTTTACTTGAGTTTGCCTAATTGAATAACATGCCTATCTGCTTCTTGAACTACTTGTTGTATATGAATATTATTGTGTTTTACTTGTTTGTATTAATTGTGATTGTCTGGTGTTGAGGAGGTTAGGTAGGCGGTGGCGATGGGATCGCACGGAGGTTAGGGTGGCGAGGGCTGTGGGATACAGCGGTGCGATTAGTTTTAGTTAGAATTCCCCTAAGTTTAGATAACTCGGTTTATGGTTTAAGTTCGTTATATATATATATTTATTTGTTTTGTTCTAAGCTTGAATATCTGTATGTGATGTGAAGTTCTAGGATTGGCTTCGGCATTCCGGAGCCTTACATCTTACATCATTGGGCACTGTTACCATAATGAGAACCTCCGGTTCTCATTCCATACATTGTTGTTGTTTTTCAGATGTAGGTCGTAATCTACTTCGGTGAGATTGCGGATATGGTGACAGAGCAGAGTATGGTTCCTCCTTGGTTTATTTATGTTTTTCCTTGTTTTAGTTGCTCTCACATCTTTGTATATTTACCTTTATGGCCTTAGAGGCTTATTTGAGAGAATAGTCGTATAAGCTGCTTTTAACTCCAAACTCTGTATGTCTGTATATATACTAGTCGGCTTAAACTCCGAAAGTCATGACTAGTCTCCTATGATTATTATACTATTGATAAGCGGATAATTTATCCCCTTTTTGGCATTATTTTTACATAGTTTTTAGTATGTTTTAGTTACTTTTTATTATATTTTTATTAGTTTTTATGCAAAAATCACATTTCTGGGTTTGTGTGTTTTTTTGAGATTTCAAGTATTTTCTGGCTGAAATTGAGGGACCTGAGCAAAAATCTGATTCAGAGGCTGAGAAAGGACCGCAGATGCTGTTGGATTCTGACCCTCCTGCACTCGAAGTAGATTTTCTGGAGCTACAGAAGCCCAATTGGCACGCTCTCAATTGCGTTGGAAAGTATACATCTTGGGCTTTCTAGCAATATATAATAGTCCATACTTTGCTTGAAATTTGATGGCCCAAACTGGCGTAAAACGCCTGCTAGAGACCCTTTTCTGGCGTAAAATGCCAGAACTGGCACCAAAACTGGAGTTAAACACCCAAACTGGCATCCAAGCTGGCGTTTAACTATAGAAATGGCCTATGCACGTGTAAAGCTCAATGCTCAGCCCAAGCACACACCAAGTCGGCCCCGGAAGTGGATTTCTGCACTATCTGCATTTAGTTACTCATTTTTTGTAATCCCTAGTAACTAGTTTAGTATAAATAGAACTTTTTACCATTGTATTCATATCTTTTGATCATCTTTGGAATTGAAGGCTGGCCTCATGACCATGCCTAGACCTTTTTCTCTTATGTATATTCTACGGTGGAGTTTCTACACCTCATAGATTAAGGTGCGGAGCTCTGCTGTTCTTCATGAATTAATGCAAGTAATATTGTTTCTCTTTTAATTCACGCTTACTTCTTCTCCAAGATATACTCTCGTACTTAATTCAGTTAAGTCAGAATGAAGGGGTGACCCGTGACAATCACCCACTATCTTCATTACTCGCTTAGCCAAGATCCGCGTGCTTGACAACCACAAGCAATCTACATGATGTTCAACGTAGTCATTGGACGACAGCCGGAGTATATTCTCTTGGGTCTCTAATCCACGGACCGAGTCCGTGAGATTAGAACCTTTGTGGTATAGGCTAGAAGCAATTGGCAGCATTCTTGAGATCTAGAAAGTCTAAACCTTGTCTATGGTATTCCGGGTAGGATCTGGGAAAGGATGACTGTGACGAGCTTCAAACTCGCAAACATTGGGCGCAGTGACAGTGTGAAAAAGGATAGAGAGATCCTATTCTGACGCTAGTGAGAAACGACAGATGATTAGCCGTGCGGTAGCTGTACCTGGTATTTTTCATCCGAGACGAAAAATCCGACAATTGATTAGCCGTGCAAAAACCGTACCTGGTATTTTTCATCCGAGAGGATCATACAGCTTGCCATGGAAGGGAGCACACATGATTAGAAGAAGACAATAGGAAAGCAGAGGTTTAGAAGTAACAAAGCATCTCCAAACTCTTATCTGAAATTTTCACCAATGAATTACATAAGTATCTTTATTTTCTTTTATGTTTTATTTATCTTTTAATTATCAAAACCTCATAACCATTTGAATCCGCCTGACTAAGATTTACAGGATGACCATAGCTTGCTTCAAGCCGACAATCTCTGTGGGATCGACCCTTACTCACGTAAGGTATTACTTGGACGACCCAGTGCACTTGCTGGTTAGTTGTATCGGAGTTGTGAAAAGTGTCATCACAATTCCGTGCACCAAGATTTTGGCGCTGTTGCCGGGGATTGTTCAAGTTTGAACAACTAACGGTTCATCTTGTTGCTTAGACTGGGTAATTTTATTTTATGTTTAAGTTTTTTTAATTTTAATTTTTTGAAAAAATACAAAAAAAAATTTATAGTTTTCGAAAAAAATTCATTCGGAAATTTTTAAGAATGAATTCTAGAGCTTCATGAGATACGTTGAAACCTGGCTGGCTGTTAAGCCATGTCTAATCTTTTGGACTGAGGTTTCCACTTTCCATTGTAGAAAGGACATGTCTGTATTTGTTATGCTAAAGCTTGGCTGGCCATTTGGCCATGTCTAATTCTTTTGGACCGAAGCTTTAGACTAACATTGCATGAATCCTGGAATTCTTATTAAAAAATTTTAAAACCAAGTTTCTTGTTTGAGTCTAGTGTCAAATTTTAAGTTTGGTGTCAATTGCATTTTTTTATTTTCTTAAAATTTTAAAAAATTCATGCATTATGTTATTCTTTGATCTTCAAGTTGTTCTTGATGATTTTCCTTGTTTGATCTTTAATTTTTCTTGTTTTGTGTCTTTTCTTGTTTTTCATATGCATTTTCGAATTCATAGTGTCTAAAAATAAAAAATTTATAAGTTTGATGTCTTGCATATCTTTCTTTTCATAAAAATTTTCAAAAATATGTTCTTGATGTTCATCATGATCTTCAAAGTGTTCTTGGTGTTCATCTTGACATTCAAAGTGTTCTTGCATGCATTGTTTGTTTTGATCTTAAATTCTTATGTCTTTGTCTTTTTGTTGTTTTTCTCTTTCTTCATTAATTCAAAAAAAAAATCAAATCTTTTTAAATTTCCTTTTCAATCTTTTTCAAAATAAATTTCAATCATATCTTTTTCAAAATAAATTTCAGTCATATCTTTTCTAACTTCTTATCTTTTCAAAATTTATTTTCAAATCTTTTTCAATTAACCACTTGACTTGTTTGTTTTAATTTTAAAAAGTTTACTATTTCTTATCTTTTTTTCAAAACCACCTAACTACTTTTTCACTTCTCATTTTCAAAACCAACTAACCACTTTTTCAAAATTCTTTTTAATTAACTAATTACTTTAAATTCTAATTTTATTTTATTTCTTTTCTTAAATTTCGAATTCTAACTTAATTAATTAAATAAAAATAAAAATATTTTTCTTCTCCCTCTTTTTTTTAAAATTCGAATACTTTTTCTCTCATCTCTTTCTATTTATTTAGTTATTTACTAACACTTCTCTTCTACTCGTAATTCGAACCCTCTCCCCCTCTCTGTGTTCGAATTCCTCTTATTCTCTCTCTACCTCATTCTTCTATTTTTCTATTCTTATACTCACATAAAGGAATCTCTATACTGTGACATAGAGGATTCCTCTTCTTTTCTGTTCTCTTCTTTTTCATATGAGCAGGAACAGGGATAAAGGCATTCTTGTTTAAGCTAATCCTGAACCTGAAAGGACTCTGAAGAGGAAGCTAAGAGAAGCTAAAGCACAACACTCCGGAGAGGACCTTACAGAAATTTTTGAAAAAGAAGCAGACATGCCAGCCGAACCCAACAACAATGGTGGAGATGCACGGAAGATGCTTGGTAACTTTACTGCACCATCTTCCGACTTCTATGGAAGAAGCATCTCAATTCCTGCAATTGGAGCAAACAACTTTGAGCTTAAGTGATGAGCAGATAATTTATACGCTTTTTGGCATTGTTTTTACATAGTTTTTAGTATGATTTAGTTAGTTTTTAGTATAATTTTATTAGTTTTTAAATAAAAATCACATTTTTGGACTTTACTATGAGTTTGTGTGTTTTTCTGTGATTTCAGGTATTTTCTGGCTGAAATTGAGGGACTTGAGCAAAAATCAGATTCAGAGGTTGAAGAAGAACTGCAGATGCTATTGGATTCTGACCTTCCAGCACTCAAAGTAGATTTTATGGAGCTACAGAACTCCAAATGGCGCGCTCTCAATTGCGTTGGAAAGTAGACATCCAGGGCTTTCCAGAAATATATAATAGTCTATACTTTTCTCAAGTTTAGACGACGTAAACTGGCATTCAACGCCAGTTCCATGTTGCATTCTGGAGTTAAACGCCAGAAATAGGTTGCAAAGTGGAGTTAAACGCTAGAAACAGGTTACAAACTGGCGTTCAACTCCAAAAGAAGCCTCTACACGTATAAAGCTCAATGCTCAGCTCAAGCACACACCAAGCGGGCCCCAGAAGTGGATTTCTGCATCATTTACTCATTTCTGTAAACCCTAGTAACTAGTTTAGTATTAATAGGACTTTTTACTATTGTATTTGAGATCTTCGGATCATCTTTGATCAGTTTTATGCTATCTTAGACCTTTATGGGGGCTGACCATTCGGCCATGCCTGGACCATTATCACTTATATATTTTCAACGGTAGAGTTTCTACACACCATAGATTAAGGTGTGGAGCTCTGCTGTTCCTCATGAATCAATGCAAAGTATTATTGTTTTTCTTTTCAATTCAAGCTTATTCCTCTTCTAAGATATTCATTCGCACCCAAGAACATGATGAATGTGATGATTATGTGACGCTCATCACCATTCTCACCTATGAATGCGTGCCTAACAACCACTTCTGTTCTACATGAAGATGAGATAGATTGAGTATCTCTTAGATATCTAATACAGGGGACCGAGTCCGAGATATTAGAGTCTTCGTGGTATAAGTTAGAACCCATGGACGGTCATTTCGGAAAGTCTAAACCTTGTCTGTGGTATTCCGAGTAGGATCTGGAAAGGGATGGCTGTGACGAGCTTCAAACTCGCGAGTGCTGGGCGTAGTGACAGACGCAAAAGGATAGTAAATTCTATTCCAGTATGATCGAAAACCGACAGATGATTAGCCATGCAGTGACAGCACACTGGACCATTTTCACAGAGAGAACGGGATGTAGCCATTAACAACGGTGATGCCCAACATAAAGCTTGCCATGGAAAGGAGTAGGAATGATTGGATGAAGATAGCAGGAAAGCAGAGGATCAGGAGGAACGAAAGCATCTCTATACGCTTATCTGAAATTCTCATCAATGAATTACATAAGTATCTCTATCCTATTTTATTTTTTTATTATGTTTTAATTATCAATTCTCTATAACCATTTGAATCCGCCTGACTGAGATTTACAAGGTGACCATAGCTTGCTTCAAGCCGACAATCTCCGTGGGATCGACCCTTACTCACGTAAGGTTTATTACTTGGACGACCCATTGCACTTGCTGGTTAGTTATGCGAAGTTGTGACAAAGTGTGATTCACGTTTGAGAGCACCAAGTCTTTGGCGCCATTGTTGATGATCGCAATTTCGTGCACCATTAAGCCTCAATTAGTTTCTCTAATGCAGCAAAATTGCAAGTTTCATGGACTTCCATTAGAAGATCCTCATCAGTTCTTAGCTGAATTCTTGCAAATCTGTAACACTATTAAGACCAATGGGGTTGAACCCAAGGTCTACAGACTTATGCTTGTCCCCTTTGTTGTAAGAGACAGAGCTAGGATATGGTTGGATTCACAACCTAAAGAAAGCCTGAACTCTTGGGAAAAGTTGGTCAATGCTTTCTTGGCCAAATTCTTTCCACCTCAAAAGATGAGAAAGCTTAGAGTAGAAGTCCAGACCTTCAGACAGAAGGAAGGTGAATCCCTCTATGAAGCTTGGGAAAGATACAAGCAATTGATCAGAAGGTGTCTTTCTGACATGCTTTCAGAATGAAGCATCCTATGTATATTCTATGATGGTCTGTCTGAATTGTCCAAGATGTCATTGGACCACTCTACTGGTGGATCTCTTCATCTGAAGAAAAACCCTGCAGAAGCCCAGGAACTCATTGAAATGGTTGCAAATAACCAGTTCATGTACACTTCTGAAAGAAATCCTGTGAATAATGGGATGACTCAAAAGAAAGGAGTTCTTGAGATTGATACTCTGAATGCCATATTGGCTCAGAATAAAATATTGACTCAGCAAGTCAATATGATTTCTCAGAATCTGACTGGAATGCAAGCTACATCCGGCAGTACTAAAGAAGCCTCCTCTGAAGGAGAAGCTTATGACCCTGAGAACCCTGCAAAGGAAGAGGTGAATTACATGGGAAAATCCTATGGAAACACCTATAATCCTTCATGGAGAAATCATCCAAATTTCTCATGGAAAGATCAACAGAAGCCTCAACAAGGCTTCAATAATAATAATAATGGTGGGAGAAATAGGTTTGGCAATAGCAAGCCTTTTCCATCATCTTCTCAGCAACAGACAGAGAATTTTAAGCAGAGCCTCTCTGACTTAGCAACCATAGTCTCTGATCTATCTAAGACCACCCTCAGTTTCATGACTGAAACAAGGTCCTCCATCAGAAATTTGGAGGCACAAGTGGGTCAACTGAGTAAAAGAGTTACTGAAATCCCTCCTAGTACTCTCCCAAGCAATACAGAAGAGAATCCAAAGAGAGAGTGCAAGGCCATCAATATATCTAAAGTGGACGAACCTATAAAGGAGGAAGAGGCAGTGATTTCCAATGAGGAAGACCTCAATGGACATCCAATGACCACTAAGGAGTTCCCTAATGAAGAACCAAAGGAATCTGAGACTCATACAGAGACAATAGAGATTCCAGTGAATTTATTGTTGTCATTCATGAGCTCTGATGATTATTCTTCCTCTGAAGAGGATGAAGATATTGTTGAAGAGCAAGTTGCTCGGTATCTTGGAGCAATCATGAAGCTAAATGCCAAGCTATTTGATAATGAGACTTGGGAGGATGAACCTCCATTGCTCATCAATGAACTGAATGCCTTGGTTCAACAGAAATTACCTCAGAAGAAACCGGATTGGTACGCGGAATCGTGATTACACTTTAATCATGTAAAATTCGTTCTCTTTCTTTCCCTGGAAATGGCGCCAAAAACATGATGCCAAGACCATGGTTCACAACTCCGTATAACTAACCAGCAAGTGCACTGGGTCGTCCAAGTAATACCTTACGTGAGTAAGGGTCGAATCCCACAGAGATTGTTGGTATGAAGCAAGCTATGGTCACCTTGCAAATCTCAGTCAGGCAGATATAAATTGATAATGGTGTTTTCGAATAATAATTAATAGAATAGGGATAGAAATACTTATGTAAACCATTGGTGAGAGTTTCAGATAAGCGAATAGAGATGCTTTCGTTCCTCTGAACCTCTGCTTTCCTGCTATCTTCGTCCAATCAGTCTTACTCCTTTCCATGGCTGGCTTTATGCAAGGGCATCACCGTTGTCAGTGGCTAAATCCCCTCCTTTCAGTGAAAAATATGCTCACATGCTCTGTCACAGCACGGCTAATCATCTGTCGGTTCTCGATCATGCTGGAATAGGATTCACCCTCCTTTTGCGTCTGTCACTAACGCCCAGCACTCGCGAGTTTGAAGCTTGTCACAGTCATTCAATCATTGAATCCTACTCGGAATACCACAGACAAGGTTTAGACTTTCCGGATTCTCTTGAATGCCGCCATCATTCTAGCTTACGCCACGAAGATTCTGATTAAGAGATCTAAGAGATACTCATTCAGTCGAAGGTAGAACGGAAGTGGTTGTCAGGCACGCGTTCATGGGGAATGATGATGATTGTCACGTTCATCACATTCAGGTTGGAGTGCGAATGAATATCTTAGAAGCGAAATAAGATGAATTGAATATAAAACAGTAGTACTTTGCATTAATCTTTGAGGAACAGCAGAGCTCCACACCTTAATCTATGGAGTGTAGAAACTCTACTGTTAAAAATACATAAGTGAAAGGTCCAGGCATGGCCGAGATGGCCAGCCCCTCTGATCTAAGAACCAGGCGTCCCAAGATGGTCAAAAAGACATCTAATACAATAGTGAAAGGTCCTATTTATAATAAACTAGCTACTAGGGTTTACAGAAGTAAGTAATTGATGCATAAATCCGCTTCCGGGGCCCACTTGGTGTGTGCTTGGGCTGAGCTTAAGTGTTGCACGTGTAGAGGTCCTTCTTGGAGTTGAACGCCAGCTTTTGTGCCAGTTTGGGCGTTCAACTCTGGTTTTGGCTCCTTTTCTGGCGTTGGACGCCAGATTTGGGCAGAGAGCTGGCGTTGAACGCCAGTTTACATCGTCTATTCTTGGCCAAAGTATGGACTATTATATATTTCTGGAAAGCCCTGGATGTCGACTTTCCAACGCAATTGGAAGCGCACCATTTCGAGTTTTGTAACTCCAGAAAATCCACTTTGAGTGCAGGGAGGTCAGAATCCAACAGCATCAGCAGTCCTTCTTCAACCTCTGAATCTAATTTCTGCTCAAGTCCCTCAATTTCAGCCAGAAAATACCTGAAATCACAGACAAATACACAAACACATAGTAAAGTCCAAAAATGTGAATTTAACATAAAATCTATTAAAAACATCCCTAAAAGTAACTAGATTATACTAAAAACATACTAAAAATAATGCCAAAAAGCATATAAATTATCCGCTCATCACAACACCAAACTTAAATTGTTGCTTGTCCCCAAGCAACTGAAAATCAAAATAGGATAAAAAGAATAGAATATACTATAAATTCCAAACTATCAATGAAACATAGCTCCAATCATATGAGCGGGACTTATAGCTTTTTGCCTCTTGAATAGTTTTGGCATCTCACTTTATCCATTGAGGTTCAGAATGATTGGCATCTATAGGAACTCAGAGTTCAGATAGTTTTATTGATTCTCCTAGTTCAGTATGATGATTCTTGAACACAGCTGTTTTATGAGTCTTGGCCGTGGCCCTAAGCACTTTGTTTTCCAGTATTACCACCGGATACATAAATGCCACAGACACATAATTGGGTGAACCTTTTCAGATTGTGACTCAGCTTTGCTAAAGTCCCCAATTAGAGGTGTCCAGGGTTCTTAAGCACACTCTTATTTTGCTTTGGACCTTGACTTTAACCGCTTAGTCTCAAGTTTTCACTTGACACCTACACGCCACAAGTACATGGTTAGGGACAGCTTGGTTTAGCCGCTTAGGCCAGGATTTTATTCCTGTAGGCCCTCCTATCCACTGATGCTCAAAGCCTTGGGATCCTTTTTATTTCCTTTGCCTTTTGGTTTTAAGGGTTATTGGCTTTTTGCTCTTGCCTCTTGGTTTTAAGAGTTTTGGCTTTTTCTGCTTGCTTTTTCTTTTTCCTTTTTTTTTCTTTCTATTTTTTTCGCCTATTTTTTTTCTGCAAGCTTTGTTCTTTGCTGCTTTTTCTTGCTTCAAGAATTATTTTTATGATTTTTCAGATTATCAAATAACATCTCTCCTAGTCATCATTCTTTCAAGAGCCAACATATTTAACATTCTTAAACAACAACTTCAAAAGACATATGCACTGTTTAAGCATACATTCAGAAAACAAGAAGCATTGTCACCACATCAATATAATTAAACTAAGTTCAAGGATAAATTCGAAACTCATGTACTTCTTGTTCTTTTGAATTAAAACATTTTTCATTTAAGAGAGGTGATGGATTCATAGGACATTCATAACTTTAAGACACAGTTACTAACTACTAATGATCATGTAATGAAGACACAAACATAGATAAGCACATAGCATAGAAAACGAAAAACAGAAGAAATAAGAACAAGGAATGAATCCACCTTAGTGATGGTGGCGTTTCCTTCTTGAGGAACCAATGATGTCCTTGAGCTCTTCTATGTCTCTTCCTTGTCTTTGTTGCTCCTCCCTCATTGCTTTTTGATCTTCTCTTATTTCATGAAGGATGATGGAGTGCTCTTGATGTTCCACCCTTAATTGTCCCATGTTGGAACTTAATTCTCCTAGGGAGGTGTTAATTTGCTCCTAATATTTATGTGGAGGGAAGTGCATCCCTTGAGGTATCTCAGGGATTTCTTGATTTGCAGCCACATGTTCTACCACTGAGCTATAAACCCTTGAGATGAATCTTTCCATCTCCCATGACTCGGAGGTGGAAGCCTTTGTCTTCCCTTCCCCTCTTTTAGAGGTTTAGGTGCCATCAATGGTAATGGAAAAACAAAAAAAAGCTTATGCTTTTACCACACCAAACTTAGAATGTTGCTCGCCCTCGAGCAAAATAAGAAGGAATAGAAGAAGAAGAAGATATGGAGGAGATGGAGGGATGTGTGTATGGATGTGAGTGGTGGATGGAAAACAGAAGGGATGGTCATGAATGGAGAGATAGAGGGTGAGGTGGGTGGGGATCCTGTGAGATTCACAGATCCTGAGATGATCCTGTGGGTCCACAAATCCTGAGATGATCCTGTGGGGTCCACAGATCTTGAGGTGTCAAGGCATTTACATCCCTGCACCAATTTAGGCATGCAAAATGCCCTTGCACACAACTCTGGGCGTTCAGCACCAGGTTGGTGCCCATTTTGGGCGTTCAACGCCCATTTGCTGCCATTTCTGGCGTTGAACGCCAGAACCATGCTTGTTCTGGGCGTTCAGCGCCAGGATGCTGCCCATTTTGGGCGTTCAGCGCCAGAACCATGCTCTGTTCTGGCGTTTGAATGCCAGACAGATGCTCCTCCAGGGTGTGATTTTTCTTCTGCTGTTTTTGATTCAGTTTTTGATTTTTTTGTTTATTTTGTGACTCCACATGATCATGAACCTATAAAGACATATAACTAAGAAAAATATAGTTAGATAAATAAAAATTGGGTTGCCTCCCAACAAGCGCTTCTTTAATGTCAATAGCTTGATGGTGGGCTCTCATGGAGCCTCACAGATGTGCAGAGCTTTGTTGAGACTCTCCAACACCAAACTTAGAGTTTGGATATGGGAGTTCAACACCAAACTTAGAGTTTGGTTGTGGCCTCCCAACACCAAACTTAGAGTTTGACTGTGGGGGCTTTGTTTGACTCTGGTTTGAGAGAAGCTTTTTATGCTTCCTCTCCATGGGTGCAGAGAGAGATCCTTGAGTTGTAAACACAAGTTTGTCCTCATTCAATTGAAGGATTAATTCTCCTCTGTCCACATCAATCACAACTCTTGCTGTGGCTAGGAAAGGTCTTCCTAGGATGATGGATTCATCCTCTTCCTTTCCAGTGTCCAGGACTATGAAATCAGCAGGGATGTAAAGGCCTTCAACCTTTACTAACACGTCCTCTACTTGTCCATATGCCTGTTTTCTTGAATTGTCTGCCATCTCTAATGAGATTTTAGCAGCTTGCACCTCATAGATTCCCAGTTTCTCTATTATAGAGAGGGGCATGAGGTTTATTCCTGAACCAAGGTCACACAGAGCCTTAAAGATCATGGTGCCTATGGTACAAGGTATTATGAACTTTCCAGGATCCTGTCTCTTCTGAGGTAATGTTAGTTGATCCAGATCACTTAGTTCATTGATGAACAAGGGAGGTTCAACTTCCCAAGTATCAATGCCAAATAATTTGGCATTCAGCTTCATGATTGCACTAAGAAACTTGGCAGTTTGCTCTTCAGTAACACCCTCATTCTCTTCAGAAGAGGAATACTCATCAGAGCCCATGAAGGGCATAAGGAGGTTCAATGGAATCTCTATGTTCTCTAGATGAGCCTCAGAGTCCTTTTGTTCCTCAGAGGGAAGCTCCTTATTGATCACTGGACGTCCCAGGAGGTCTTCCTCCTTGGGATTCACGTCCTCCACTCCCCTTGTAGGTTCGGCCATGGTGCTTATGTCAATGGCCTTGCACTCTCCTTTTAGGTTCTCTTCTGTATTGCTTGGGAGAGTACTGGGAGGGATTTCAGTGATCCTTTTACTCAGCTGGCCCACTTGTGCTTCCAAATTTCTAATGGAAGACCTTGTTTCATTCATGAAGCTCACAGTGGCCTTGGATAGATCAGAGACTAGATTTGCTAAATTAGAAGCATTTTGTTCAGAATTCTCTGTCTGTTGCTGAGCGGATGATGGAAAAGGTTTATTATTGTTAAACCTATTTCTTCCACCATTATTAAAGCCTTGTTGAGGCTTTTGATCCTTCCATGAGAAATTTGGATGATTTCTCCATGATGAATTATAGGTGTTTCCATAAGGTTCACCTAAGTAATTTACCTCTGCTATTGCAGGGTTCTCAGGATCATAAGCTTCTTCTTCATGAGAAGCCTCTTGAGTACTGTTGGATGCAGCTTGCATTCCATGCAGACTCTGAGAGATCATATTGACTTGCTGAGTCAATATTTTGTTCTGAGCCAATATGGCGTTCAGAGTATCAACTTCAAGAACTCCCTTCTTCATAGGCGTCCCATTATTCACAGGATTCCTTTCAGAAGTGTACATGAACTGGTTATTTGCAACCATGTCAATGAGTTCTTGAGCTTCTGCAGGCATTTTCTTTAGGTGAATGGATCCACCTGCAGAAGTATCCAATGACATCTTTGATAACTCAGATAAACCATCATAGAATATATCCAGGATGGTCCATTCTGAAAGCATGTCAGAAGGACACTTTTTGGTCAGTCCTTTGTATCTCTCCCAAGCTTCATAGAGGGATTCACCTTCTTTCTGTCTGAAGGTCTGAACGTCCACTCTAATCTTACTAAGCTTTTGAGGAGGAAAGAACTTGGCTAAGAAAGCCTTGACCAGCTTATCCCATGAGTTCAGGCTATCCTTAGGTTGAAAATCTAACCATAGTCTAGCTCTGTCTCTTATAGCAAAAGGGAAAAGCATGAGCCTGTAGACTTCAGGATCTACTCCATTAGTCTTAACAGTATCACATATCTGCAAGAATTCAGTTAAAAACTGAAAAGGATCTTCAGATGGAAGTCCATGAAACTTGCAGTTCTGCTGCATCAGAGAAACTAATTGAGGTTTCAGCTCAAAGTTGTTTGCTCCAATGGCAGGAATGGAGATGCTTCTTCCATGTAAATTGGAATTAGGTGCAGTAAAGTCACCAAGCATCTTCCTTACATTATTATTATTTTCGGCTGCCATATCCTCTTCCTGTTCGAAAATTTCTGAAAGGTTATCTCTGGATTGTTGTAATTTAGCTTCTCTTAATTTTTTTCTTCAGAGTCCTTTTAGGTTCTGGATCTGCTTCAACAAGAATATTCTTGTCCTTGCTCCTGCTCATATGACAAAGAAGAGGGCACAGAAGAAAAAATAATAATAATAATAATAATAATATGGATCCTTTATACCACAGTATTGGGATCCCTTTGTGAGTGGAAGAAAAGAGGAAAAGAAAATCTGAACTCAGAGAGAGAGGGGGTTCGGATTTTTGGTGAGTTGAAGGAAAGATGTTAGTATATCAATAAACAAATAGAAGAAGATGAGAGGGGGAAGTGAATTTTCGAAAATAATTTTTGAAAAAGAGTTAGTGATTTTTGAGAATAGTTTTTGAAAAAGGTTAGTAAATTTTTTTTCGAAAATTAAAATAAAAAAATTAGAATAATTAGTTAATTAAAAAGAAATTTTGAAAAAGAGGGAAGATATTTTCGAAAATTGGAGAGAGAGAGAGTTAGTTAGGTAGTTTTGAAAAAGTTAAGAAACAAACAAAAAGTTAGTTAGTTAGTTGAAACAAATTTTGAAAATCAATTTTGAAAAGATAAGAAGTTAGGAAGTTAGAGAAGATATTTTGAAATCAAATTTTTGAAAAAGATAAGAAGATATTTTTGAAATTAGTTTTGAAAAAGATTTGATTTTTAAAATCTCAATTAATGACTTGATTCATAAGAAATCACAAGATATGATTCTAGAACTTAAAGTTTGAATCTTTCTTAACAAGCAAGTAACAAACTTCAAATTTTTGAATCAAAACATTAATTGATTGTGTTATTTTCGAAAATTTGATATAAAAATAAGAAAAAGATTTTTGAAAAATATTTTTGGAATTTTCGAAAATAACTAAGAATTTTGAAAAAGATTTGATTTTTGAAAAAGATTTTGAAAAAGATAAGATTTTCAAATTGAAAATTTGATTTGACTCATAAGAAACAATTTGATTTTAAAAATTTTTGAAAAAGTCAATCAAATTTTCGAATTTGATGAGAGAAAAAGGGAAAGATTTTTTTTTTTGATTTTTTTTTATGATGCAAGAGAGAAACAAGAAAAATGATGCAATGCATGGCAATTTTAGATCAAAACTATGAATGTGTGCGAGAATGCTATGAATGGCAAGATGAACACCAAGAACACCGTGAATATCATGATGAACATCAAGAACATATTTTTGAAAAATTTTATATGCAGCGAAAACATGCAAGACACCAAACTTAGAAATCTTTCATGTTTAGACTCTAATAAATAAAAAATGTACATGTAAAACAAGAAAAGACACAAAACAAGGAAAACATCAAGATCAAACAAGAAGACTGACAAAGAACAACTTGAAGATCATGAAGAACACTATGAATGCATGAAATTTTCAAAAAATGCAAGATGCACATGCAATTGACACCAAACTTATAACATGACACATGACTCAAACAAGAAACACAAAAATATTTTTGATTTTTATGATTTTCTAAATTTTTTTTTTGTATTTTTATTTTTAATTTTTTTTCGAAAATTATTTTGAAAAATAAAAATAAGGATTCCAAAATTTTTAATATGAATTCCAGGAATCTTGCCATGTTAGTCTTAAAGCTCCAATCAAAGGGTTAGGCATGGCTTAATAGCCAGCCAAGCTTTAATAAAAATATGAGTGTAATTCAGACATGACAAGCCTAACATGCTCTATCCAAAAGAATTAGACATGGCTTTACAGCCAGCCATGCTTCACATGCTTCATGAAACACTAGAATTCATTCTTAAAAATTCTGAAGAAAAATATATTTTTGAAAACAATTTTTTTTTCGAAAACAGATGAGAAAATTTTTGAAAAATTTTTTGAAAAATTTTTGAAAACAAAACAAAAGAAAATTACCTAATCTGAGCAACAAGATGAACCGTCAGTTGTCTATACTCGAACAATCCCCGGCAACGGCGCCAAAAACTTGGTACGCGGAATCGTGATTACACTTTAATCATGTAAAATTCATTCTCTTTCTTTCCCTGAAAATGGCGCCAAAAACATGATGCCAAGACCATGGTTCACAACTCCGTATAACTAACCAGCAAGTGCACTGGGTCGTCCAAGTAATACCTTACGTGAGTAAGGGTCGAATCCCACGGAGATTGTTGGTATGAAGCAAGCTATGGTCACCTTGCAAATCTCAGTTAGGCAGATATAAATTGATAATGGTGTTTTCGAATAATAATTAATAGAATAGGGATAGAAATACTTATGTAAACCATTGGTGAGAGTTTCAGATAAGCGAATAGAGATGCTTTCGTTCCTCTGAACCTCTGCTTTCCTGCTATCTTCATCCAATCAGTCTTACTCCTTTCCATGGCTGGCTTTATGCAAGGGCATCACCGTTGTCAGTGGCTAAATCCCCTCCTCTCAGTGAAAAATATGCTCACATGCTCTGTCACAGCACGGCTAATCATCTGTCGGTTCTCGATCATGCTGGAATAGGATTCACCCTCCTTTTGCGTCTGTCACTAACGCCCAGCACTCGCGAGTTTGAAGCTTGTCACAGTCATTCAATCATTGAATCCTACTCGGAATACCACAGACAAGGTTTAGACTTTCCGGATTCTCTTGAATGCCGCCATCATTCTAGCTTACGCCACGAAGATTCTGATTAAGAGATCTAAGAGATACTCATTCAGTCGAAGGTAGAACGGAAGTGGTTGTCAGGCACGCGTTCATGGGGAATGATGATGATTGTCACGTTCATCACATTCAGGTTGGAGTGCAAATGAATATCTTAGAAGCGAAAAAAGATGAATTGAATAGAAAACAGTAGTACTTTGCATTAATCTTTGAGGAACAGCAGAGCTCCACACCTTAATCTATGGAGTGTAGAAACTCTACTGTTAAAAATACATAAGTGAAAGGTCCAGGCATGGCCGAGATGGCCAGCCCCTCTGATCTAAGAACCAGGCGTCCCAAGATGGTCAAAAAGACATCTAATACAATAGTGAAAGGTCCTATTTATAATAAACTAGCTACTAGGGTTTACAGAAGTAAGTAATTGATGCATAAATCCGCTTCCGGGGCCCACTTGGTGTGTTCTTGGGCTGAGCTTAAGTGTTGCACGTGTAGAGGTCCTTCTTGGAGTTGAACGCCAGCTTTTGTGCCAGTTTGGGCGTTCAACTCTGGTTTTGGCTCCTTTTCTGGCGCTGGACGCCAGATTTGGGCAGAGAGCTGGCGTTAAACGCCAGTTTACATCGTCTATTCTTGGCCAAAGTATGGACTATTATATATTGCTGGAAAGCCCTGGATGTCGACTTTCCAACGCAATTGGAAGCGCACCATTTCGAGTTTTGTAACTCCAGAAAATCCACTTTGAGTGCAGGGAGGTCAGAATCCAACAGCATCAGTAGTCCTTCTTCAACCTCTGAATCTAATTTCTGCTCAAGTCCCTCAATTTCAGCCAGAAAATACCTGAAATCACAGAAAAACACACAAACTCATAGTAAAGTCCAAAAATGTGAATTTAACATAAAATCTATTAAAAACATCCCTAAAAGTAACTAGATTATACTAAAAACATACTAAAAATAATGCCAAAAAGCATATAAATTATCCGCTCATCACGGATCCCGGAAGGTTCTTACTACCCTGTACCATAGGCACCATGACCTTTGAGAAGGCTCTGTGTGACTTGAGGTCAGGTATAAACCTTATCCCACTCTCTGTAATGGAGAAACTAAGGATCTTTAAGGTACAAGCTGCAAGAATCTCATTAGAGATAGCAAACAAATCAAAGAAATAGGCTTATGGACTTGTAGAGGATGTCTTAGTGAAGGTTGAAGGCCTTTACATCCCTGCTGACTTCATAATCCTAAACACTGGGAAGGATGGGGACGAATCCATTATCCTTGGAAGACCCTTCCTAGCCACAGCAAGGGCTGTGATTGATGTGGACAGAGGAGAGTTAGTCCTTCAATTGAATGAGGACTACCATGGAGAGGGAGCATGAAAAGCTTCTCTCAATACAGAGTCAAACAGAGCCCCCACACTCAACTTCTATGTTTGGTGTTGGGAGGCCACCATTAAGCTCTGAGTCTCTATGAAGCTCTCTAAGAGCTCACTGTCAAGCTATTGACATTAAAGAAGCGCTTATTGGGAGGCAACCCAATCTTATTTAATTATATTTATTTTTATAGACACTTGTTTTCCATTGTTCATGTTATGTTTTCTTTAGGTAGATGATCATATGGAGTCACAAAAATAACTGCAGAATTAAAGCGGAATTAAAAACAGCATCAAAAATAGCACACCTTAAAGGACAAGCTTACTGGCATTTAAACGCCAGTAAGGATAGCAAAATGGGCGTTTAACGCCCAGTCTGGCAGCATTCTGGGCGTTAAACGCCAGAATTGGCAGACAGACTGGCGTTTAATGCCAGAAAAGGGTGTCTGGCTGTCTGGCTGGCGTTAAACGCCAGAATTGGCAGACAGACTGGCGTTTAACGCCAGAAAAGGGTGTCTGGTTGGCGTTAAACGCTAGAAAAGGGCATCAGCCTGGCGTTTAACGCCAGAAAAGGTATCAAAGATGGCGTTAAATGCCAGAAATGGCACACAGAGAGCGTTTAAACGCCAGAAAGGTGTAGGGACCAGAATTCCTTGACACCTCAGGATCTGTAGACCCCACAGGATCCCCACCTACCCCATCTCTCTTTCTCTCTTCTTCACACCTCTCCATAACACTCTTCCCTAAATACCCTTGACCAATCCCATCAATACCTATTCCCCAAACACCATTCACCTATCAAATCCTACCCTCTTCCCCACAATCTCTTCACCACTCACATCCATCCACTACTCCCCAAAAACCCATCATAAAACCTCACCTACCTCACCATTCAAATTCAAAACATTTCCCTCCCAAACCCAACCCCTTCATACACGACTTCCCTCTCTCTCTTACCCTATAAATACCCCTCCTTACCACATTCAATTTCACACATCATAAACACTCCTACCCCCCTTAGCCAAATCCAAAACACCCCTATATCTCCTCTATTTCTTCTTCTTCTCCTCCTTTCTTTCTTCTTTTGCTCGAGGACAAGCAAACCTTTTAAGTTTGGTGTGAAAAAAGCTCTGCTTTTATTTTTTCATAACCATTAATGGCACCTAAGGCCGGGGAAACCTCTAGAAAGAGGAAAGGGAAGGCAATTGCTTCCACCTCCGAGTCATGGGAGATGGAGAGATTCATCTCAAAAGTCCATCAAGACCACTTCTATGAAGTTGTGGCAAAGAAAAAAGTGATCTCCGAGGTCCCCTTCATGCTCAAAAAGAGTGAATATCTGGAGATCCGATGTGAGGTTCGAAGAAGAGGTTGGAAATCTCTCACCAACCCCATCCAACAAATCAGAATCTTAATGGTTCAAGAGTTCTATGCTAATACATGGATCACTAAGAACCATGATCAAAGTGTAAACCCGAACCCAAAGAATTGGCTCACTATGGTTTGGGGGGAATACTTGGATTTCAGTCCGAAAACTGTAAGGTTGGCATTCAACTTGCCAATAATGAGAGAAGATCCTCATCCTTTCACTAGAAGAGACAACTTTGATCAAAGGTTGGACCAAGTCCTCATGGACATCTGTGTGAAAAGAGTACAATGGAAGAGAGACTCCAAAGGCAAGCCAGTTCAACTAAGAAGGCTTGACCTCAAGCCCGTGGCTAGAGGATGGTTAGAGTTCATCCAACGCTCTATCATTCCTACTAGCAACCAATCCGTAGTAACTATGGATCGTGCTATCATGATCCATAGTATCATGATTGGAGAGGAAGTAGAAGTTCATGAGATCATATCTCTAGAACTATACAAGGTGGCTGACAAGCCCTCCACTTTGGCAAGGTTAGCCTTCCCTCATCTCATCTGTCACCTATGCAATTCAGCCGGAATTGTCATAGAGGAAGACATCCTCATTGAAGAGGACAAGCCCATCACTAAAAAGAGGATGGAGCAAACAAGAGAGCCCACTCATGGACCTCAACAAGAGCATGAGGAAATCCCTCATCAAGAAATCCCTGAGATGCCTCAAGGGATGCATTTCCCTCCACACAACTATTGGGGGCAACTCAACACCTCTTTAGGGAAATTGAGTTCTAACATGGAACAACTAAGAGTGGAGCACCAAGAGCACTCCATCATCCTCCATGAAATCAGAGAGGACCAAAAGGCCATGAGAGAGGAGCAACAAAGGCAAGGAAGAGACATAGAGGAGCTCAAGCACTCCATAGGATCTTGAAGAGGAAGAACTAGCCGCTGTCACTAAGGTGGACCCGTTCTTTAATTTCTTTGTTCTTATTTTCCCGTTTTTCGTTTTTGTGCTTTATGTTTTGTCTATGTTTGTGTCTTTATTACATGATCATTAGTGTTTATTGTCTATGTCTTAAAGCTATGAATGTTCCATGAATCTTTCACCTTTCTTAAATAAAAACATGTTTTCTGAAAAAGAAGAAGTACATGAATTTTGAATTCTATCTTAAAAATAGTTTAATTATTTTTATGTGGTTGCAATACTTTTTGTTTTCTGAATGAATGCTTGAACAGTGCATATTTTTGATAGTGAAGTTTATGAATGTTAAAATTGTTGGCTCTTGAAATAATAATGAAAAGAAAGAGAAATGTTATTGATAATCTGAAAAATCATAAAATTGATTCTTAAAGCAAGAAAAAGCAGTGAACAACACAAAGCTTGCGAAAAAAATGGCGAAAAATAAAGAAAAAGAAAGAAAAAGAAAAAGCAAGCAGAAAAAGCCAATAACCCTTTAAACCAAAAGGCAAGGGTAAAATGGATCCAAGGCTTTGAGCATTAATGGATAGGAGGGCCCAAAGGAATAAAATCCTGGCCTAAGCGGCTAAATCAAGCTGTCCCTAACCATGTGCTTGTGGCGTGAAGGTGTCAAGTGAAAAGCTTGAGACTGAGCGGTTAAAGTCGTGGTCCAAAGCAAAAAAAAAGAGTGTGCTTAAGAACTCTGGGCACCTCTAACTGGGGGTTCTAGCAAAGCTGAGTCAAAATCTGAAAAGGTTCACCCAGTTATGTGTTTGTCGTATTTATGTATCCGGTGGTAATACTGGAAAACAAAATGCTTAGGGTCACGGCCAAGACTCATAAAGTAGCTGTGTTCAAGAATCAACATACTGAACTAGGAGAATCAATAACACTATCTGAATTCTGAGTTCCTATGGATGCCAATCATTCTGAACTTCAAAGGATAAAATGAGATGCCAAAACTGTTCAGAAGCAAAAAGCTACTAGTCCTGCTCATCTAATTGAAACTAATCTTCACTGATATTTTTGAAATTTATTGTATTTTCTCTTCTTTTTATCCTATTTTGTTTTTATTTGCTTGGGGACAAGCAACAATTTAAGTTTGGTGTTGTGATGAGCAGATAATTTATATCCTTTTTGGCATTGTTTTTACATAGTTTTTAGTATGTTTTAGTTACTTTTTATTATATTTTTATTAGTTTTTATGCAAAAATCACATTTCTGGACTTTACTATGAGTTTGTGTGTTTTTCTGTGATTTCAGGTATTTTCTGGCTGAAATTGAGGGACCTGAGCAAAAATCTGATTCAGAGGCTGAGAAAGGACTGCAGATATTGTTAGATTCTGACCCTCCTGCACTCGAAGTGGATTTTCTAGAGCTACAGAAGCCCAATTTATGCGCTCTCAATTGCGTTGGAAAGTAGACATCTTGGGCCTTCCAGAAATATATAATAATCCATACTTTGCCTGAGATTTGATGGCTCAAACTGACGTAAAACACAAGCCATAGACCCTTTTCTGGCGTAAAACGCCAGAACTGGCACCAAAACTGGAGTTAAATGCCCAAATTGGCATCCATGCTGGTGTTTAACTTTAGAAATGGCCTATGCACGTGTAAAGCTTAATGCTCAGCCCAAGCACACACCAAGTGGGCCCCAAAAGTAGATTTATGCACTATCTGCATTTAGTTACTCATTTTCTGTAATCCCTAGTAACTAGTTTAGTATAAATAGCACTTTTTACCATTGTATTCATATCTTTTGATCATCTTTGGAATTGGAGGCTGGCCTCACGGCCATGTCTAGACCTTTTTCTCTTATGTATTTTCTACGGTGGAGTTTCTACACCTCATAGATCAAGGTGCGGAGCTCTGCTGTTCTTCATGAATTAATGCAAATACTATTGTTTCTCTTTCAATTCACGCTTACTTCTTCTCCAAGATATACTCTCGTACTTAATTCAGTTAAGTCAGAATGAAGGGGTGACCCGTGACAATCACCCACTATCTTCGTTACTCGCTTAGCCAAGATCCGTGTGCTTGATAACCACAAGCGGTCTACATGATGTTCAACATAGTCATTGGACTACAGCTGGAGTATATTCTCTTGGGTCTCTAATCCACGGACCGGGTCCGTGAGATTAGAACCTTCGTGGTATAGGCTAGAACCAATTGGCAGCATTTCTGAGATCCGAAAAGTCTAAACCTTGTCTGTGGTATTCCGAGTAGGATCTGGGAAGGGATGACTGTGACGAGCTTCAAACTCACAAATGTTGGGCGCAGTGACAGTGTGCAAAAGGATAGAGAGATCCTATTCCGATGCTAGTGAGAACCGACAGATGATTAGCCGTGCGGTAGCTGTACCTGGTATTTTTCATCCGAGACGAGAAATCCGACAGTTGATTAGCCATGCAGAAACCGTACCTGGTATTTTTCATCCGAGAGGATCATACAGCTTGCCATGGAAGGAAGCACACATGATTAGAAGAAGACAATAGGAAAGCAGAGGTTCAGAAGCAACAAAGCATCTCCAAACTCTTATCTGAAATTCCCACCAATGAATTACATAAGTATCTTTATTTTATTTTATGTTTTATTTATCTTTTAATTATCAAAACCTCATAACCATTTGAATCCGCCTGACTAAGATTTACAAGATGACCATAGCTTGCTTCAAGCCGACAATCTCCGTGGGATCGACCCTTACTCACGTAAGGTATTACTTGGACGACCCAATGCACTTGCTGGAGTTGTATTGGAGTTGTGAAAAGTGTGATCACAATTCCGTGCACCAACTATCATATCTATATATATTTCATTCTTTTGCATCTATCTTCTGTACCTTGTGCATTAGCTTCGTGTGAACGTTTCGCGCTTTTGAAATTCTGTTTTGAGCTTACTCCTTCATCAGGCTTCTAGATTATATTATTTCCTTCTATATATAAATATGTATAAGCCTTAGGATTGTTGTAACCTCTGATTAACCTTTGCCTTATGGCTAGAGGTAAGGCTTAGGGTAATTAGGGTATTACAAGTAGCGGTTTATGAATTGGGAGCAAGCAACGTAAACCGCTAGAGGCAGTAGCAGTTTACATGAAGGGAGCGTCTATATAATCCGTGGCTTGCAATCGTGGATTTCATTTGTGCTTTTGTGGGGTTGCCTAGAGAGAGAAAACTTGTAGAGAGAAGGAGGAGCACTTGGAGGAGGGTTTTAGAAATTTTTCGACCGCTGACTTGAGGCAGAGAGCATAGCAGACGAATAGAGCTTGTACCGGCTGAACGGTGTTGCCCACGTTGCCGGTGCCATTGCCGACGAGGTTAGCTTTATGTTATTTATCTCAGAATTAACATCTGTTAGATAGGTTATGGAATGTAGGATGTAGATGCTAGAATAGATTAATGTTATGAAAATCGGTCATCTGGCCATGAAATTTAGTTTAGTTAGTGGGTAGGTTATGAAATTTTATATTTTATTATTATACGAAGGATTGAATTTAAATTTTAAATGTAGGGTGTAGATGCTAGAATAGATTAATGTTTCAAAAACCAGACTGGACCGGCCGGTTCAACTGAAAACCGGTCATCTGGCCATGAAATTTAGTTTAGTTAGTGGGTAGGTTATGAAATTTTATATTTTATTTTTATATGAATGATTGAATTTAAATTTTTAAATATTTCTATTATACTTTTACTAATTTTAATTTATATTTAACAAAATCGGTTCGACTACGGTTCAACCACGGTTGGACCATTGAATTATTGAAACAGTAATTTTAAAAGATTTATATTATACTTTTAATAATTTTATTTTATATTATATTATACTTTTAATAATATTTTAATTAATTAATTGTTTAGTTGTGTTGTTGTGTGGCAATATTTATTTATTTATTCGGTCGAATAAGTTAAGATTTTTCCGTGTTGCATGTAAATTTGAATAACGTTGTGGATGTCTTTCGTGCATGGTGCAGACAAGTAGGTGTATCTACAGTGTGAGGCGACAACAAAATATGCCAATGCATGACAGAATCATACCTTATTTAGAG
Source organism: Arachis hypogaea (assembly GCF_003086295.3). NCBI lineage: Eukaryota > Viridiplantae > Streptophyta > Magnoliopsida > Fabales > Fabaceae > Arachis > Arachis hypogaea. The sequence goes on from NC_092050.1 coordinate 103,199,942, forward strand.
AGGGATGGTTTGTACCACTTGGCCAGGCTAAACAATCGTTGGTTCTGGTTGGATGAGCATATGGTTAGTGCGTTCATTGAGAGGTGGCGTCCCAAGACTCATACTTTCTATATGCCTTTTGGAGAGTGCACAGTGACACTACAAGATGTGGCGTTTCAGCTTGGGTTGCCTATTGATGGGAGGGCTGTCAGTGGTTGCCTTGCAGAGTTTGAAAATTTCATGGAGGGTGGCCGACCAGCCTGGGAGCGGTTTCAGGATTTATTCGGTGAGCTGCCTCCACCGAATAAGGTCAAGCAGATGACCGTCCAACACGATCTGGTCCAACCTCATAGTCAAAATTGGGGACACCAACAGGCACAACAGCAGTACCAATCGCAACACATGGAGGATCCTGGATCGGAGCGGAAAGTGCTACCGCTGGCATTGATGTTGAGGCACCACCCATCATCGTCGACTGGGGATTTGGCACAGATGCCCTAGAGCTGTCGACGCCATCCTCCAACTTCGCAAACAACTCCGGTATTCTGACCTCCGGAAAACTCCGCCGACGGTGAAACAAGACCTACAAGTCTTCATCGGACCCTATGACAAACGTCTCATACTTCACCCCAGCAGCCACAATGGCAATGGGAATCTTGTAGAACAATTTCTTAATCCACTTGGTCCCGCACACACCAAACTTTTGTAATATGCTCTATTTTATTTCTGCCAACGTACTTGACAACCGAATAAAAACACTAAGGGGTTCCCTATCTGTGAAATTAACCCCGTGCCTTTTGCTTTTTTTTATTTTTATTTTCCCAGAACAATGCACCAAAGCAACAAAACACTCCTCCCCATCCATTTGTGAGATATGAGACTCTTCTCAACTCAATAATGCATTGAAGGGGTATTTATAGGCAACTAGCCTCGACGTCCCCTCCAAGTAAACCACTACTGCCTCTAGCGGTTTACGTTGCTTGCTTCCAATGCATAAACCGCTACTGCCTGTAGCGGTTTATAGTCAAACGCTGCTGCACAGAAACCGCTACTGCCTATAGCGGTTTCTGTTGAAATACCCTTGCTTGTAAACCGCGGCTGCCAGTAGTGGTTTACATTATACCCTAATCCGTTGCTGGCAGTAGCGGTTTCTATAGATTCGTCAAAAAAATGCAATTGCGTCTGGGTTCCTGAAAATGTGTAATCAGAAAAATATGAGGGCCATTTTATTTATTTGAGAAAATTGTTATAGTATTTTTTAGATAAATCGTAACGATATTTTGATATTTTATTAGTATTAAAGTATAAGTTAATTTTTTTAATTATTTTTATTGTCTTATTTTAATTATATCAAGTATTTAAAATAATTTTTATTTTAATAAATAATAATATATACCATATCTAAATTATTTCAAAAATATATATTAAGAATAAGATTAGACAAGCTGACACGTAATGGTATTTAGATGTGATCAAGTGTGTTCGGTAAAAAATTTTTTATTTTTTATTAAGACAATTTGAATACAGTATACATACATATCAAACGAATATCAGTAAATATTGTGTCTAAAATGTATCCATCACATGAACACAACAATTTAACAAAATGTATGTACTTCATAACTAGAAACTAATGCCAGCCTCTCAAGTCGTACACTAGTTTGGAATTTATTATATTATTGATGGGTTCTTGGTTTAAATTAATAAGAACGTACAAAAATGATGCTCAAGTGATATAATGGTTTAAGAACTCTTCTATTATTGATGGATTCTTGATTTAAAAATAGCTGGAAACTCACGTGCATACAATTAGATATGTCTTTATTTAAATTTGATAATTAATTCTTAGATGATTAGATATGTTTCATTAAACTATCATTTAATAATTTTTAATTATTAATTTCATATAAAAGCATCGACACGTAAGCTGTCACCTTTAAAAAAATAAAGAATGTATTAAGTAAATGGCAATGTCTCAAATAACACATTAGTTTCAGAAGTTTTATACAATTGAAAGATTCCGATTAAAATCAATAAGATATACCAAAATGGCAAAATGAGGTATTCTAAAATACCTCTTTTTTTCTTCTTTAAACCTCTTTATGAAAAAAGTGGTCTTATTAATTGAACTACAATCTTGCCCTTTTTTTTTTTTTTTTTTCATGACCTTGGCCACTTATAATACCTTTTTAATCAAAACGAAAAAGAAAAAACATCCTAAAAATAAATAATTATTATTCCTTTCGAATGAAAAATCCACTTTTATTAGCCATGTTGAGTATGAATAGATAATAAAATAAAATCTCACTAAAATATGAAATTAATGATAAAATTGTACATTAAATATAAATTAAGTAAAATTTTCAATTTAGTGAATTAACTTCAGTTTTGAAGAACCAATTTGAAATAGTTGAATGGTTTGCTCACTCATTTACTTAAGTAAGTGTTAAGAGTTTGAATCTCATTTTGTACGGACAACAATCCATGACAAACCCTTACATAAAACTCTAATCTATAATAAATTTATTTTTGACCTACCAACCGAATAATACTATAAGAAACCAAAATAAAAACTCTATTTTAAAACCATTAAATAATATAAAATCTCCGAATATAACCTCTAACAAGAGTTCAAACAAATAAAAAATTAATAATTTAGAATTATAAGTAGAAAGTCAAACTATAAATCCAATATTGCAAACATCTTGGTATATGTAAATATACTAATGCTAATATATGCTCCATAATCTAAATACAACCCACCATAATAACCTTTACAAATAGGTATGAATCACAAAGTGAATTAAAATAATTTGGTGATTGTATCAAAAGTTGTAGCTCAAATTATTAAAATAGCACCCAAAAATTTATATTCCTGATACTAAAAAATACAAATTATTAATAAATGTGCGGTAAGATTATAGTTTTCACTTTTCAATAAATGCGTAGACAATTCTCATAAGCCAAAGACTCCGAACAAATGTCATCATCCTCCCAATGTTGAGTTATTCAAATTTTCCGCTAAGAATCATCACTATAAGAAAAAGTGTATTTTTCGACGCTAAAAATCGACGGCTATCTCTTCTGTCGATATTATTAAAAAAAATAATTAAAAATAAAATATTAAAATCGATAGCAAAGTCGTCGATTTTTTTGGTAATCCTTTAACCATCTTCTCATTATCGACACATTGTCGACGAGCTGTGGGTGAAAAATACTTTTATTTTAAAATCGACGAACCTAGCGTCTATTTTATTATTTAAAATATCGACACATTTTGTCGTCGATAAATTTAAACGGTCTTAATCACTTTTTAAAATTAAATAGATGGCACAGATTTAATGTATAAAATCGACGGCCAAGACGTCATTTTTTTTTTCAAATTAAAATCGACGGATATGCTGTCGATTTTTATCAATAAAATAAATTTCCCCCACTCACTCCCCGCGTTTCCTTCATTTCCCCAAATTCACCATTTCAATTTTCACTAACCCTTATTTTCCCCAACTCACTCCTCGCATACTTCAACATTCCTTCTCCATCGCCGCCGTGCCACCATCGCATCAGGATGATCTCTCCCTCCTCCTTCGCCTCTCCTCCGATGATCTCCACAAAGAATCAGGTTTTCCTTCTCTCTCTCTCTCTCTCTATCAATTTCAAATCTTAAATTCACTTCAACTTTTTCTCTGTCTCGCATTTTGGAATTTGTAAACAGAGGAGCTTCGGACATTGATTCCTAAAGGCTTTGAAGTAATTGGAGCGCTTGCTTACGGAACCGGTGCCGACGCTCAAGCGGCAGTTCATGCTTCTCGCAGAATGAGGAAGCTTCTATACGGTGAAGAGCAAGGGGATAATCGACCGGTGATCGGAACAGTTGCCGCCGGTTCTGGCGAGCTGAAATTTTTCGTGTCGGAGAGTGGAAAATCGAATAGCCTCGAAGAGGTTGATTCAGTTGTTGAAGAAGAACATTCGGAGAAATGTATGGGAGAATGGTTGCTTGATTCGTTGTGAGCTTCCGATCAAGTTGCCAGTATATTATCTTCTCAAGAATACGAGTGGTTAGTTTTTTCAATTTTTTGTTTCTTCTAATCTCTAAGTGTTCGTTTGGATTGGTGTTAATTTTGCTTTGCATGTTCTGTTGGGGTTGTATTTTGAAATTAACTTCAATCAATTCATTGTTTTTGCATTGCCATGTTATGAAGCAATCTAGGGATTGGAAATTGGGGTTTGTGAGCTAGTAGCGTTAATTGATAATACTTTGATGATGGAAGTTATAGAGCACAGGACTTATGAGATGCTATCACATGGGAGACAGAAATGAAGTAAGGTATGTTCTGTAATCTGGCATGGATATATAGGATATTTCTTTTAACATTTACCTGTCTCTTTTAGAAAATACTATCACAAGGCTATTTTGTCTGCTGTTGTTAAGTTTCATAGAAGAATTTACATATTCTATTTTGTCTGCTGTTGTTAAGTTTCATAGAAGAATTTACATATTCTATCTCCAGACGTTTTTTGTTTATCGTTATGATCTTATCATGCATCTCTGTTATGTGAAATATTTTGCTCTCTGCAGTTGAAGTTAGGAGATCCTTCAAAATCCGAAGCTGAATTCCAGGACCTATGCTAATCAAACCATAAGCCATTGCAAGTTTTTCACTGTGATAATTTACTGCACTCTCTTTTTCCTCCATATCTATGTTCTTCAGAACAACAGATACATTTGGAGTGTATCCAGCATGTTCTAGCTTTTCTCTCATCCAGCAATCATTTCATAAATCTTTGGTGTTTTTGGGTGTTCTCTATCTCCCGTTACAAATTCATGAATCGTTCCATGCACTTCAATGGAGCTGAAACCTGGTTCTTTATGAATCCCTGCATCCTTCATAGCTCTTCTTATATCAGCAACATTTTTCCATCTGTTTGATGCAGCATAGATGTTTGACATTAGGAGATTGTATCCACATTTTTCGGATTCTAATGATAGAAACTGTTTTGCAGCCCATTCAGCAAGGTTCACATTTTTGTGAACTTTGCAAGTAGCAAGAAAAGATCCCCATATGGTCGAGTTTGGCCTCATAGGCATGTCCTTAATTAGTTCTTGAGCTTCTTTGAGTGATCCTGCTCGACCGAGAAGGTCTACCATACAGCCATAGTGTTCAATCTTTGGGACCAAACTGAATTCATTAACCATTCTGCAAAACAGCCTCTTTCCTTCTTGAACCAATCCGGCATGGCTACAAGCATGAAGAACTGCAATGAATGTTATGTCATTAGAGATAACTCCTAGTGCTTCCATTTCAGCAAAGAACTAGTACTAGAAGTAGCAATATTATAATTGTGCATGCCACCTATATCTTTTTTCCTTATTATTAGCTTCATAAACATTAATTAAGATAAACTCACCGGATATATTAGCCAAGGTAACACACTTCAAAACCTTCGTTGATTGATCCTTTACTCTTATATCTTAGTTCTTATTATAATAATTAACACCATATATATATATATATATATATATATATATATATATATATATATATATATATTGTAAACTGTTTAGGATGAAGCACAGGTGCAGGTATGGGAAGGGTACACAGATTGGAGGAACAGACCTGCCATAAGAGGAGTTCATGGTGGAATGCTTGCAGCTTCCTTCATTTTAGGTTGGTTACTTTTGCTGGCGTCATAATATATATCAAATGCAAGCAATCTTGTTATGTACGTGTCCAAGTTCATGCACTTTTTGCCATCCAGCTCTGCCAACATTATCACAAACTTCATTTGTATATGCTTATGTTCTTAAATTATCAGACAAAGAACGTGAAGCAAAGCTCCATGTTGAAGCCGAGGCAAGCTGCATGGCTGTTTCACCACTCTGGTCTTGATGCTTCTGCATTGCTTTTCGCTGATGATGTTACCTTTTGACTTTTATCTTTTGAACAAGAAAATAAACATGCATTGACAGACTACTTTCACTATAAGTGAAGCAGAATATGACAAGTAGAAATTGTAGTTTTGCAAAAGTTTCAATGATCTATAGCTTTAATTTTGAATATCATCATATGCATAACAGTAAGTCGGATGGGTTTTGACTATTGAATTTTGATTACTTTGCTGATATAGTAAGGAAGGTAGCTGAACCTTGTTTGCAGGTGGACATGGAAAAATCTTTTGGTGATTGGCCAAGTGACTATCCTTGTGGTTGGAAAAGATATCCTAACCACTACCGGCGAGGTAGCATTAAATACTTCATCAATTAGAAAAAAACTAGATTCAATAATAATAAACAATTGTTATTCAAGTATAATGCAAGGATGGTTTCAATTTTATTTTTAATTGATTCGTTCATTTTCTACCTTGTATTGTTATTGATCTAGGTTGGATCTCAGTGCACCATTCTCACGGATAATAATTGTGAAGATGCCTATGATCTGCTTTAAAATTCTGTACTAAAGAAATTATTGGTATAAAATTTAATGTTTCTCAAATATTATAAAAGATAAAATAGATTTTTTGTTCTATAGTGTTTGTGATTTTCCTCAAAACTATTTTTTAACATTTAATTTTATTCAATTTTATGCATAATATTTTTTATTTGTGTCAAAATTATGGCTAGACATTTTTAATTTTGTTCCTCATATTTTAGATGGACTTCTGGGAATAATTTGGTTTTATTAAATGTGTATATGCTTATGTTCTTAATTATTAGTCTATTAATTCATTTGTATATAGGGCAGAATAATGTGCAGCTTATACCTATAACATAATAATCTGTGTAAACTTTCTTGACATGTGATAATTTGATAGTTGACTCATTAAACTCATCTCTCTCATTCCCATCATCTTCAGACTCATCAGAATTTGTAGGTTTAGAATTTGAATTACATACAAGAAATCCAAGAAGAAAGCCACTTGGCCAAGTCATAGATCCCATAGTACTCTTAACTTTAGGGAGTAGTGCTTTTGGTTTAGGTACCAAAAGCCTCATGTTCATACTTTGGCATGCCAATGAAATCACATAATGATTATGTTTCTCCATGATAGTGGAACTAGACAATATTGTTGTGGAAATAGACTGAGCAGCAACATGATTTATCTGTGATTTCTCAAGGGACAAGTTGAAGGAACATGAATTTGATGTTCCTGTTTCTTGAGGCCTAACTCCACAGATGCTGCTACTCATAAGAATCTGAAGAGCATGGCCTTTGAGCATAACATCATTTATTGAGTATACGCTCATTGATGAAGAGCAAACACTCATCTCTTATTACCATTGAGTTGAGCTTTGTTTTGGACATATTTAAATTTGGTGCAGTTTTGCAGTGAAAATATATGGGAAATGTTGTGATTTAGTTTCAGATACATGACAAGGCTAGGAAGTTTGCATATCAAACAGGAGCTAAGGTGGTTGTTGCTTATGGCGGAGCTCCAATAAACCATCAGGTTTCTTTTCAATTGTTGATCTTTTTTTGGTTCTCTGTTCTCTTTTACCTAGGATTAGTTATGCTACTATTGATGCTATTTTTGATAGATGCTTCAATTTTTGTCGTAGTTGCTCCATTGAATGATCTATGTTCTCCACCTAATGAGATATGGTATGAGTGTTTATGAACTACAGTTTCTTTGAAAATGTGAAGATGTGCTAATTAGCCATAAATTACCAATCACAGTTTGAGAGTATCTAGAAATTTTATAAACATGTCACTATAGTTGGTGTGCTTTTGTTCTTGCTGCAAATTTGGCTGAATTGATCCAATTTGTAGGCTAGAGTCTAGATGCTGTATAGCCCATAATATAATATTTTATTTATCAATGGCAGTATGAACATTTAGTATCTGATTGATATATATATATATATATATATATATCACCAATAAGTTATGAATTTTCCAGCTACGAGATCTTGAGAAGGGAGTGGACATTCTCGTCGCAACTCCTGAAAGACTGGTAGATTTGCTGGAGAGAGCTAGAGTTTCACTTCAGATGATCAGATATCTTGCACTAGATGAGGCAGATAGGAAGTTGGATATGGGTTTTTGAGTCACAAATAAAGAAGATTGTTGAACAAATGGATATGCCTACTCAAGGTGTAAGACAAATTACCTTTTATCTATGTTAGCAAGATATGCTTCAATGTGGTGAAGTAGAGAGAGAGAGAGAGAGAGAGAGAGAGAGAGAGAGAGAGAGAGAGAGAGAGAGAGAGAGAGAGAGAGAGAGAGAGAGAGAGAGAGAGAGAGAGAGAGAGAGAGAGAGAGAGAGAGAGAGAGAGAGATCAGTTGTGAACATATCTGAATTATTGTTGTAATTTATGGTTGACATGCAGAGACTAGCCTCCGATTTCTGTCAAGATACATTTTTCTCGCTGTTATGAGCAAATAGATTTGTTTTTATATTTAAAAGTTTATTTGTCTTGTTATCTAATATTCTATATAAATTTTATTTCTATATTTAAAAGTTTATCTGCATTAATTGTTTACTATTTTTCAAATAAAAAAAATAATTAAAAAAATATAGCTAATAAAATCGACGGTAATGTTGTCGCTTTTTAAATTTAAAATAGACAAAAAAAATATAGACAAAGAATTTGTCGGTATCTAAATAATTAAATCGACGGCAGTTGTGTCAATTTTATTGAATCAAATATCGACAGAAATAGCGTCGATTTTATATAATAATATCGACGACAATGTTGTCGATTTTATTGAATCAAATATTTACAAAAAGGCATCGATTTTATATAATAATATCGACGACAACGTTGTCGATTTTAGTAAGAAGGTAAAGTTATCAAACTTATATTATAGACGAAAATGGTGTCGATTTTATTAAATTATTATCAACGGCTAGGCAAGCCGTCGATTTTATTCGAATTTTGAAAAATTGACAAACTTCATAGCGACCACCTCCACCATCCATTTTGCCGTCAATTTTTAATATTATCGACGGCTTAACCGTCGATTTTTCCATCAATTTTAACGATGTTTCTTGTAGTGCATTTCACTACATTCCATATTTAAATGTCCGTCTTGCATGAGAGGAGTTTTATGGTCGAGAGTGTCGTCGCGTATGAAAACGACCGGAAGAAAGAATTTCAAAAATTGAAAAAGTCTTGCCATATGAACTTTCTCAAAAATGTTATAAACGTTACAAAATAATCAAATATTAAATATATATTCTTAAAATAAATTTTAGAGATTGAATTTTTATGTAATTTTTTATATAAAAAATTAGATTTTTTTATTTTTAAAATTTAATAATTTTATAATAAATAAATTACTTTTGTCCTTCTTTTTCTTGTAAATAACTGAATTTTTTTGTTTAAAAAATTGAAAAGGTTTCTAGAAATTGAATTTGCTAAAGTTTTTTTATACACCTTCTATTTAAATATTCTCATAAAAAATTTGATAAAATGCATAAATTGTTTACAAATAAGAAAGTCATTGAGCACCTGCAAAAAAAGTATGTTAATTTTTGTCACATTTTTTTAAATACTTTGGAATTTGTTTATCACTTGTCTATTTTAGAGTTATTTTTTCACAAAAAATAAAATTTCAAACACCATTTTATCATGACAATTATATCTTTTAGAATTATTGAAGTCGTTCTTTTGATTGACTTTTTATTAACAATTATTTTTATTTTTCTCAAGTTATTTTAAAAAAATATCTGTAATTATTAAAAAATAATTTTATGCATAGATAAAAATACAAATTTAAAGGAATATTTTTTTTAATAAGTTGTCTTTAATTTATTACTTGCTCAAAATTATAAGATGAAAATTTCTATTTGATTTTCCAAAACATGAATTTTCTCCAAATGGCTCGTACAAATTAATTCCATGAATATGAGCCTTCTTTTCATCTTATCTGTTTTACATTTTACAGATTACAAAAAATAGTCTCTTTCATTTTTCGTACATTTCACAGGGTGTAACATCATAATTTTTTCAAAATTTCATTTTAATTAAAACGTAGAGTTTTATTTCTTAAAAATAGGAATCAACCTGTTTTCTTTCTTCAAGAGAAAACGATTAAGATTAGATTATATTATAATTTACGTGTTTAAAAATTTGAATATAATCGTTTGTACAAAAATAGGATTAATAGTCAAATTAATTTTTGAAAAATAAGACATTTTTTAAATTTGTTCTTAAAAATTTTTTCAATCAAATTGGTCTTTCAAATATTACGAATTAATTATATCTATCCTTCAGTTACTCTACTTATAATTTTTGTCAATAATTGATAACATAAAATGCTAACTAATAACATACATGACAAGTAACATGTTTAATTAGACGTTAACTAAATATGTTTAAGAAAATCTATCAATTTAGTCACTAGATCATATTAGGAATAATATTTTTATAATTAAAAAGAATGACTAATTAAATTAATAAATTTTTATAAATATATTTTATCAATATCTAATTAGACATATTAGATAGGTATTATATATATTATTGATTAACGTTTTACAGCATCAATCATTAAAAAAAATTGTTAATAAAATAATGGAAAGATAAATGTGATTAATTAAAAAAACTTTTAAGAATAAATTTAAAAAATCTCTTATCTTTTTTAGATTAATTTAAATATTAACCCTACAAAAATAGTTACACTTTGATCCAAAACTTCTATTAATTACAATTCTATCCCTATGTGATTAAAATTGCAATGATTGGGTTTATGACTTATTTGTGATGTTTGATTTTACGATTCTTTTAGGGCTTATTTGAAATATTTTAAAAAAAGTTTGAATTTAAAGATGGATAAACTAAAATACTTGGACATACGCGACACGTGTCGAAAAAATCTCTGCTCCACCAAGTTACCTCCACTCACCCACACTTGTAAAGAGGCACAGGTAAGGAGAAAAATCATCCTTTAATGTATACAGTATACACTCACTTGGATGCTCAACCCCCTCCCCCCTCTTTCCCCCAAAACACTTCAAAAATTCATCAAATTCTTCGAAATTAAAGAAACATGGAGAGCTACAGTTGAGAGAGAGACTGAAGAAAACAAAAAGTAAGATGATCATCCACGGGCAAGCTTTAAATTAAACAAGGATGAGCAGAATTTTTGGTGAAGGTTCCCTCTTGAACCCGAGAATGAGTAACGGAAGAGGAACTGAAATTTGGTGATCAACAACAACGATTATTGTCTCATTATTTGGAGAAGGAGATGAGACTAAGCAAAGATTGAGAAACTCGAATTGTTGTCGAAATACCCGAACCACACACAAAAATCACTTACTATTTGGTTTAAGCTTCAATCAAGGAGATGACCAGCGAGGATCGATGCGTGCGCGTACCTGACGCGCGCGCGTGAATTGATGCTTTGCACATCGACGCGTGCGCGTACCTGACGCGTACGCGTGATACGCGAAAAGGATCATCGATGCATGCGTGTACCTGACGCGTACACGTGACATGCACCACGTACAGAAAACGCAGAAGACGTTGGGGGCGATTTTGGTCTGAGTTTGGACCTAGTTTTCGGCCCAGAAACACAGACTAGAGCGAGGGGACAAGCAGAGACTCAAGACACATTCATATTACGCATAGTTTTAGTTTTTTAACTTTGAATCTTAGAGAGAAAATCACTACTTCCTCTAGGGTTCTTCACATTCATAGATTTCTAGTTTTATGCTTTTGATTTTGGATATTGAGAAGAGTCACTAGCTCCGCTGAAGCCTTTATTATTCTAGTTTGTTCTCTTATTCCCTTGACTTTTTAATTGCCCATTAACCCTGTTCAGATATGGATGTTTATGGTTTTGAAATTTATTAATGTAAAGAATTATTTTTACCTTTAATTAATTTCCAGTTATTATTTAATTTATCAGGTCTTCTTCTTATTCCTTTTATATGTCTGTGAACGTTATATTCATGTCAATGGAGTAGACTCCTAACTTGACTTTGGAGTTGATTAATAGGAAAACCTTGAGTTGGAACACTCAAGTGTTAATTTTAATTGGAAGTTGTTGGCTGACTCTCTAGTCTCTAACTCTAATCCTTCCTTAGGAGAGGATTAGGACTTGAGGTTCAGAGTTGGTTAGTTAGTTACTTGACTTTCCCTTATCAGGTAAGGGATGACTAAGTAGAACAATAACCTCTTACTATTACACTTGGAAAAATCCAACAAGGATAGAACTTCCGATTAATCTTCTCCGGGTCAAGGCTTTTTATTTCAATTACATAAAACCTCTTGTTAATTTTCATTGCTTTAATTTATAATTATTTATTTTTTCTATTCTCCAACTCTAAAATTTCTCGAAAAACTCCTGACCAATAACTCGCACCCTTTTGTCAACTCGTTGGGAGACGACCTGGGATTTCTACTCCCAGTATTTTTATTCTCAATTTGTGACAAATCTTTCTAAATTGATAAGCAGAATTTTCGTCGGTTAAGAACTGTACTTGCAACGTTATTCCTACTATAAATTCTTAATCGGCAATTTTCTGCCACGTCAACATATAAAAATGTGGAGTAATGGTGGTGTAGACACGTTCGACCATGTAGGTCCTCCTAAGCTTGCGTCCACTTGTTGTTTGCATCTACACCTCGTCTTTTGTGATCAGTGGATTTTAGGCCTGCTCAACAATCTGAGCCTCATGCTTTTCTGAGGCTCTTACTAAATTGCCCTTGTAATAGGTTTTGAAAATATCACTTAGATTCAAGGTGACTTCTCTAACTAATGTCACCATTTGGTCAAACAAATATTGTGAGTTGTGTTTTCAGATTTATTGCTTATAACATTTTTGTAGTAATTGACAATTATAAGTAAACAGATTCTGTCCAAAAAGACCTGCGTACCAATTCTAACATGCGGCAAACTATTTGTACATCAGGATTAAGTTCCTCTTCCTTCTCTATTAGAGTAAGCTGTTGAAACTATACTCGATACTTTATTATTATAAGAATAACTGCCTATTCCAAAAACTACTCCCAACTTCTAAACTTCCTTCACCGCATTGAATTCAAAACCAATAATTTTGGCTCAAACCCCTTTATCATAATATTAAGGGATAAGTACTATTTTAGTTTCTACAATTTGAGATGAAAAATAAAATTATTCTTAATGTAGTTTTTTTTGTTCAAAATCATTCTTGACATTAAAATTATTTTTAAAATGATCATTTTATTAAAAAGATGATAAGTTTTAGACCATTTTACTCATATCTCTCTAATCCTATCCTTTTTCTTTCCTTAGGGGTGGCAACACTATCCAGATTCACAGGTGTCCTACCTTTCCCGGTCCTATTCAGTCGGAGTGGATAATTATCAGCCTCGATGCGAGGCGGGGTTGAGTAGGGTGAAAATCCGTCCCTATTTTTGTTTAATTTATATGTGGAAGTGATTTTTGTTATATAAATTGTAAAATTTAATTTTGTTTGCTAAATTTTAATGGTTATAGAAGCGGGTAGGGATAAGGCATGTACTCACGGGGCCGGTTAAGATTCCCTTTTGTACTACCCACGAGTAGGGGAAGGCAGATTCAATACTGATTAAAGTAGGATAGGTCGAGGTCAGGTAGAATGAAAACCTGCCCCTTTGGGCTCGATGGCGACAACTATTGGATCTCTATTATTTTATCGTGGAAAGAAATTTTAAACATCAATATCCTTTCTTCATCTCTAAAGGTAAAATGGTCCAAAATGATCATCTTTTTTATAAAAGGATGATTTCAAAATTAAATTAAGCTAATGATGATTTTGAAAAAAAAATATTAAGAACGATTTTGATTTTCATCCTACACCATGGGATTAAAAAAGTACTTATCACGAATATTTAATATCACTAGTAGACTTAAACTATGTAGTTTTACATTTTGAAAATGGAGATCTAACCTCTCAACCATAAATAATTATCGAACAGCAAACAATTGTCTAAAAATTTGCATAAACCTTTCATAAATGACAGTTTCAAACCCTCTATTTAAATACATTTTTATCACACATTCAAGATCAATTTTGAGTCATTTATGCTACAATTCCTCCTATATTTACCAAACAAAGTTTGGGTATTGTTCATATCCTGGGTCAAGCTGTCCAACCCGGAATGTTTAGCGACAAGTCGACCGACCTCTCCAGGTCAGACTACCCGACCTCTTCTCCAAAGAGCTCGGCCAAATCACTACAGAGGCCCAAGAAGGCCCAAACAAAGGAACACAGCCCAAAATCTAAAGACAGCCAAAGCCTAGAAAGATAAGGGCGGTTCCCTTAAAAGATAAGATGACTTCACTCAAAGATAAGATAAGATAAGATAACTATCTTATCCCCAGAAAGGTCACTCTACACCATTATAAATACACTGGAGCACCCAGGTATAACTCATACTCTGATTCTACTAAAAACCTGCTTGGGTTAAGTACTGAAATCGTCCTTAAGGTAAGTGGCGAAAATCAACTTCGTCCCCGACGTTTTTTTGCTATTAAAATCATCCCGAACGTTCAGAAACACTTTAAAATCATCCTTTCCCAAATTTTTGGACCAAAATACCCTCATCATCATCATTCTCCTCTTTACCTTCATCACCCCACCACCACCACCACCACCACCACAGACACAAACACAAATACAAACACCTTAACCCCACTCCGGTAACCCCCCACCCTTCACCGCCCCCCCCCCCTCACCCACTCCCTCACCGTAAACCCCCACCCCTCACCCACTCCCTCACCCCCTCACTGTAACCCTCCACCCCCTCACTGCCTCCCCCTCACCCACTCTCTCACCCCCTCACTGTAATCCTCCACCCCCTCACCCCTACCCCTCACCCACTCCCTCACCCTCTCACTGTAACCCTCCACCCCCTCACCCCCTACCTCTCACCGCCTCCCCTTCACCCACTCCCTCACCCCCTCACTGTAATCCTCCACCCCCTCACCCACTCCCTCACCCCTTCATTGTAACCCCCCATCCCTCACCCCCTACCCCTCACCACCTCCCCCTCACCCACTCCCTCACCCCCTCACTGTAATACCTCCCCCCCTTCTCATGCCCCTCTCTTCATGTTCATCATCATCATCATCATCATCATCAACAGAAAATTCAAACATGCACAACAAATTTTACAAAAAATCCAGTCCACAGATTCAACAAATTCAGTTCACAGAAGAAAAAGAAAAAGAAGAAGAAGAAGCGGTGGTGCGGTGGTACGGTGCGGTGCGGGGGGTTGGACCCACGGTGCGGCAGGAGGGTTGGACGCGGAGCGGCGGCGGGTTGGACGCAGGGGCGGCGGCGGGTTGGATGCAGGGGTGGTGGCGGTGAGGGGGTGAGGGGGCGACGGTGATGGGGGTGAGGGGGCGACGGTGATGGGGGTGAGGGAGTGGGAACTGATGATGATGATGATGATGGGATGGGATGGGATTTGGGGGTGGGGTTTGGGGGTGGGTGTAGGAGGAAGGGAAATTGGGGAGAGAGAGAGAAGCGAAGAGATGCTGATGGGTGAGGGTGGGAGTAGGGTTTTTATTTTTATTTTTATTAATAGTCAAGGGTATTTTTGTCCAAAAATTTGGGAAAGGATGATTTTAAAGTGTTTCTGAACGTTCGGAATGATTTTAAAAGCAAAAAAACGTCGGGGACGAATTTAATTTTCGCCACTTACCTTAGGGACGATTTCAGTACTTAACCCAAACCTGCTTAATACCCATGCTAACTTAAGCATCGGAGTCCCTTGCAGGTACCACCACCCTCCAGTGACAAAGGATCATCAGCATCGCCAGTTCAACAAGTCGGACATGACAGCTCCGGCCACCGCCCACAAGCCGGACACGTCATCTCCGACCAGCACAGAAGATCTCATCCGGGATCGACCTACAGTTTCAGGTAACCCTCGGAACATTGGCGCCATTGCCGGGGACCTGAAAGTCATCCCATCATCATGGCGGATAACCTTGACAACGACCATGACTCTGATCTAGAAGACAGGACGCCGCACAAGAACGCAGACACCACACCAAAAGATACTCCTCAACCTAACAAAGACAAGAATTCACTAAACACGGAAGCTATGGAGGCACTTCAAGACCGCCTAAAACAACTAAAAAAAGAGGTGGAGCATCAACGAGAAGCTGAGAGAGACCTACGAAGGGAAGTTAGGCTACGCCGCGAGTTAGAGGAAAAGCTCCTAAAACTCGAAGCAGATCTCAAAGCCAAAACTACTCGATCCGGTCATGAAGATAGCTCCTGTAAGGACCAAGACCCATTCACCAAAGAGATCATGAGGACCAAAATCCCAAAGGACTTCAAACTTCCCGACATGACTTTATACGATGGCACAGCAGATCCTAGCCATCATCTCAGTAATTTCAGAAGTAGAATGTACCTCACCGACGCCTCAGATGCAGTCCGCTGCAAAGCCTTCCCGACTACTTTAACAAAGACATCAATTAAATGGTTCGATAATCTGCCCCCTAGGTCCATCTCAAGCTTTGACGACTTAGCCAAGAAGTTTCTGACCAGATTCTCCATCCAAAAAGACAAAACTAAGCACGCCCCAAGTCTATTAGGAATCAAACAAGGCGATTGAGAAAGTCTCCGCAGCTACATGGAAAGATTCAACAAAGCATGTCTGGACATACAAAGTCTACCAACAGAGGCCGCCATTATGGGTCTTATCAATGGCTTGCGAGAGGGACCTTTTAGCCACTCTATATCAAAAAAACATCCCACATCTTTGAATGAAGTACAAGAACGAGCAGAGAAGTACATCAACATGGAGGAAAACTCTCGACTAGGAGAGACCTCAAAATCTGGATTCTCCTACTCCTCCTGAGATAAGGATAAAGAGTCCAAGAAAAAAGAAGATCAGCATGGAGAAAAGATTAAGAAATACCACAATTACACTCCTCTTCGGGTATCTCTTGCAGATGTCTACCGAGAAGTATGCCATACCGAAAAGATACCCCCAACTCAACCACTCAAAAGCAAAAAAGGAGGAGGAAATCGGGTTGAATGCTGTGAATACCATCGAATCTTTGGATATTCCACCAACGAATGTTTCGACTTAAAAAATATCATAGAAAGACTGGTAAGAGAGGGAAAGTTAGATCAGTACTTAGCCAGCCGAGCAGACGAACCAAGAAAAAGAAGAAGGAATGAAGAGGTCGGACGAACTGAACGACCACTTCTTACACTAGAAAGACATGTCCACATGATACATAGAGGATTTGCGGGACAAGGGATCTCCAAATCATCTCGTAAAAGACATCTTAAAGAAGTATATCATGTCGAGGGAAGAGAGGAAACACCCGACATCCCCACAATCACTTTTACTAGAGAGGACACAGCCGGTATCATCTCGGAACATGATGATCCCATGGTCATCAATATCATATTGGCCAACGCAAATCTCCATCGCACACTGGTAGACCAAGGAAGCTCGGCCGACATCTTGTTCAAAACTGCCTTCGACAAACTCGACCTAGAAGAAAAAGAACTCAGAGCATATCCGAATAGCCTGCTCGGGCTGGGAGACACTCCAATCCAACCACTTGGTTACATCTCACTACACACGACCTTTGGAAAAGGAAATCGGTCAAGGACACTCAATATAGACTACATCGTGGTCGACGTGAGTTCAGCCTACAATGCCCTAATAGGTCGGACAAGGTTAAATCAGCTCGGTGCAGTAGACTCAACACCACACCTGTGCATGAAGTTCCCAACCATAGAAGGAATAGCTACGATAAAAGCAGATCAGAAGATGGCGCGCCGCTGTTAACAACAAAAGTATAAACCTTAAAGGCAGAGGAGAAGAATTCCACACCATCGAACTCGGTAGAGTTCGAGGACGGGAAGAACTTCGTCCACAACCCGAAGGGGAAATAGAAAAAGTCCAGATCGGAGATGTCCCAGACAAAACAACCAATATCGGCACAATCCTAAAGAGGGACGTAAAAGAATCACTCGTACAGTTCTTAAAAGACAATGTCGACCTCTTTGCATGGAAGGCTGCAGACATGCCGGGTATAGACCCTAAGTTAATGTGCCACAAGCTGGCAGTTTACCCAGGAGCTCGGCCAGTACAACAGAGACGTAGAAAGCTCGGACCAGAACGATCCCAAGCTGTGAAAGAGCAGGTACAAGCTCTACTGGAGGCAGGGTTCATAAGAGAAGTCAAATACCCACTATGGCTAGCTAACGTCTATTGGTGAAAAAATCGAACGGAAAGTGGCGGATGTGCACCGACTACACTGATCTCAACAAAGCCTGCCCAAAGGATCCTTATCCACTCCCAAGTATCGACGCTCTGGTGGATGCCTCCTCCGGATACAAATACCTTTCGTTTATGGATGCCTATTCGGGATACAACCAAATCCCGATGTACCCACCCGATCAAGAAAAAACTTCATTCTTAACCCCAAAAGCAAACTACTTCTACATCGTCATGCCTTTCGAACTCAAAAACGCAGGAGCTACTTATCAAAGATTAATGAACAAAGTCTTTGTAGACCACATCGGGAAAATCATGGAAGTCTACGTGGACGACATGTTGGTAAAGACACAAAGTGAAGAGACGTTACTGTCCGACCTCACACAAGTATTCGACACTATAAGAAGGCATGGCATGTGACTTAACCCTGCAAAATACATCTTTGCAGTAGAAGCTGGCAAATTCTTGGGTTTTATGCTCACACAAAGAGGAATCGAGGCAAATCCGAATAAATGCCGGGCCATACTCAACATGAAGAGTCTGACCAGCGTTAAAGAGGTACAACAACTCAATGGAAGATTGGCAGCCTTGTCCAGATTTCTAGCTGGATCGGCAATAAGATCTCTACCCTTCTACGCTACTCTAAGGAAGGGGAAGAAGTTCGAATGGACAACAGAGTGCGAGCAGGCCTTCTAGGATTTCAAAAGGTTCCTGGGACAACCACCTATCCTAACTCGGCCACGGGAAGGAGAACCGCTTGTATTGTACCTCGCGGTGGAAAATCGGGCAATAGCCTCACGGGAAGGAGGGTTACCTGAAACTGTAGGTCGATCTCGGATGAGATCTTCTGTACTGGTCGGAGATGACGTGTCCGGCTGGTGGGTGGCGGCCGGAGCTGTCGTGTCCTACTTGTTGGACTGGCAGCACTGCTGATCCTTTGTCACCGGAGGGTGGTGGTACCTGCAAGGGACTTCGATGCTTAAGTTAGCAAGGGTATTAAGCAGATTTTTAGTAGAATCAGAGTATGAGTTATACCTGGGTGCTCCAGTGTATTTATAATGGTTGTGGGCTGACCTTTTTAGGTAAGATAAGTTAGTTATCTTATCTTATCTTATCTTATCTTTGGGTGAGGTCAGCTTATCTTTGAGGGAACCGCCTTTATCTCTATATGCTTGGGCTGCCTTTGGATGTGGGTCATGTTCCTCTATTTGGGCCATTTATTGGGCTTTCCTGTCAATTTGGCCGATCTCTTTGAGAAGAGGTCGGATAGTCGGACCTGAAGAGGTCGGTCGCCTTGTCACTAATCATCCCAGGTCAGACAGCTCGACCCAGGGTGTGAACAGTGCCCCTGCTCGAGCTCGGTCTTTTCTTTTTGAGATCGAGTCTTAGTCTTTAGGACTTCGATCCTTCTTGGGTGAAGCCGAACTCGAGCATTTGTCGACTTCTTTCTTTGTAGAATCTTCCTTTTTTTTTGAATGTGAAACGTTTTTCTCCTAAAAGTGCGCCCTTTTGTATTAGCGCTCTGTTCTTGGTCCATGTTGGTTTTTCTTTATCTTGCCATTTTTTTTTCTTTTGCTTTGCCTTCGGTTCTTGGTAAAGTTTTGGTTTTGTCTGAATGCATGTTTGGAAAGCTTGAATCTTTTTGCATTGTCGTGCTCATTTGTCGTTGTGCTGCATGTTTTTCTGGTTTTTATGAACCTGTTTTACTTTGCCAGAAGGTTGCTCCTTTTGATAACTTTCGCTATGTTGATGATTTTATTGATGATCCTTTGTAGAAAGTAACAATTTTTTTCTAGTGGCTTGTTTGTTTGGGGTGTTTATTTTCTGAAAAAGGCAGTGTCTTTGATGACTTCTTGCTGATACTTTCGTTGCTTGGTAGTTCCGTCTGCGACTGTGAATTTGAGAGGCAGTTATTTTGATGACTTTATTTGATTTGTAGCTCGTGGCTTTCTTCTCAGAGTGTTATCTTCCTGTAGAGATGTAGACTTGTAGGTTTCCCTGAGTCCTTGTTCCATAAGTTACCTCCAAAGGATGCCCCTGGATCTTTAGTGTGGGTCCTGGGGTTTCCTTTTGTTGCTTGTATTGCTCTGATGTCATGCTTGTCCGAGCTGTTCTGATATGGTTTTTTGACTTTATCTGAGATGTTTGGGTTAGTAATCTATTTTTTTTCTTTTCTTGCTGTAGGACTAGTTGACCTCATGTCTTCTCGCAAGAACATTGTTGAGACATTTTCCCAAGTCCCTAAGGGCATGGCTGATTGGGTGGATTTGATGGTTCTTTTGTGCGTTTCTTTGGTTGATTCCGAGTTTTGTCAGCAGCTTAGGCAGTTTCATAGGGTTTGTAGTAGTGGTAGTGAGGAAAAGAATTATGAGCTTGTACCCCCCACTCCTGAAAAGAGAGTCTGTTTCTCTACTCGAGTTGCTGGAGACCGTCCTTTTTTCTATGCGTACGATTTCTTTTTTGGTCAGATGAATATCACCATTCCCTTTACTTCTTTTGAGACCAAGCTGTTGTGGTCTTGTAATGTAGCTCCATCCCAGCTTTACCCTAATTCTTAGGGTTTTATAAAGATCTTTCAATTGCTGTGTCGTGAGTTTGACGTCCCTGCTTCGCAATCCCTTTTCTTTTATTTGTTTGTCTTGACGAAACCTGGGATAGTGAAGAAAAAGGCTGCCTGGGTTTCTTTCCAAATTTCGCAAGGGAAGAAAGTTTTTTCTATGTATGACAGTTGTTTCGTGATTTTAAGAACTATTTCTTCAAGGTCCGAGCTGTTGAAGGAGCTAGTCCCTTTTTTCTGGATGAGAATGATGAGCCCACTTTTCCTTTAGAGTGGCAAAAGAATGTTGTTGTATCGCGGTATTCCTGGGAGATGTTGGACGAGGTCGAGCAGGCCTTTGTGACTGTGTTGGAGGAGAATTGGGGGGAGCCTCCCTATCTTGATACCAAAAAATTCTTAGTGGACCCCTCACTCCTTCGAGATGAGCTGGGTAGTGTTCAATTTTGGCTCTCCTTGTTTTGTTGAGTTTATTTTTTTACGAGCTCTTTTTTTATTTGTAACTTGGTTTCCTGCTGTGATGTTTTGTTTGCAGAGATGATTAAGAATAAGGAATCCATGAAGGCCTTTAAGAGGGCAAGAAAGGCTACTGTAGCTCAAAACGTCTCAGCTAAGGCGGCCGGTGAGGGATCATCTCAGGTTCAGTCGAAGCCAGCCATACCGAACTCACCGGGGGTGAGGAAGGTAATCTCTACTCCCCGAGTTCGTTTGGCTGATCCTCCTCAAGTTTCTGTTTCTGGTGCTCCTCTAAACAAAAAACAAAAAACAACTGAGCTTTTCAACTTTGATGCCCCTGACTTTGATGTGGTTGAGTTTGTCGATCAGTAGATTGGTCCTTACGGTACCATTCCTACCGACGATGTCTCTCTCCTTCGTCACTTGGATTTTATTACTCGGAGTAGCGTCAAGATGGCACATATGGGAGCTGTCCTGTACCAAACTGGCCAAGACCTCCCTCTTCATGCTACCAAAGCTTTTATGGAGGAGGCTAAGCAAGAGTTTGACCGTATGAAGTGTTTGAAGGAGGAGCTCCAAGTGAAAGTGACCAAACTTGAGAAGGAGTTGGAGACCGAAAAGGCTAGTTCTGTTAA
The DNA here is from genome assembly GCF_003086295.3 of Arachis hypogaea. Taxonomy (NCBI): domain Eukaryota; kingdom Viridiplantae; phylum Streptophyta; class Magnoliopsida; order Fabales; family Fabaceae; genus Arachis; species Arachis hypogaea. The sequence continues at coordinate 103,221,735 of NC_092050.1, forward strand.
CTTGGCGGCTTCTGTGAGGTTGGCTGAGGATACCGCCTTGAGGCACAAGGATAGCTATGTTACGGCCTATAGGGAAGTGATGCGTCTCAGGGAGGAGTTGGAGTCTGCCCGGGTTGATTACGTTGAGCTCCAAGGTCACCTTGTAGGCAACGTAAATGCTGCTTATGAGAACCTGAAGGAGCAAGTTCGGGTTCTTGCTCCCGAGGTCGACCTTACTCTTTTTAGTCTGGACAATGTTGTGAAGGATGGCAAGATTGTCCCTGATGATCCTGATGATGATGATGTTGAACCTCCCCTTGTGCTTACTGCCAAGGCCTCCGAAGTGCTGACTTCTTCCACTCCTTCAGCTGAGGTTGATCATCCCGTGTCAGATCCTGACTGTCAAATCTTGAATCGGGATGATAGGACTGTGGATGCTGTGCCTATTCAGACTCGCCCTCCTTCACCTCGTGCTGCCGAGAAGCCTTCGGGTCTTCCCTGATTATGTGAATGCTTTGTGTAGATAGCCCGTCTTGTGGGCTTTTTAAACTCTTTATTTTGTAAATGATGTTTGCTGGCTGTTGACACTCTTTTAGTTGCTTGTTTAGCAACTTTATTTTGAAAAACAAAGTAGTTTCCAAGCTTTTGGGGCTGATTTTGGTGGCCTCTGAAGCTTGTTATTATTATAACTTTGTTTTTATATCATGTCTGTCTGCACTCGACTTGGCACCTTTCTAGGTTTTGTGAATGATGGAACCTTTCATTGTCTGACCTCTTTGGATTGGCTCGATTCCTTTGCCTGCTCTTTTTTCCAGTAATTCGCTTTGTTTGGATCTTGCTTAGGTCTTTATTAGGAATTACCTTATATAACACTTAAGGTCTTTTGGGAGGCCGATTTCGTTGTGTCGGTTTCGTCCGAGTTATTGTTAGTGATCCTCTTTGGACTTTGTTTAGGTCTCTTTCAGGGATTACTTTTGTGATCTCTTATTTTGGGCCGACTTCATCATGTCGGGCTCTTCTAAGTTATTTTTGTAATCCTCTTTCTTGGACCTTGTTCAGGTCTCTTTCAGGGATTACTTCTATAACTTTTATGCTTTGGGCCGACTTCGTCATGTTGGGCCCTTCTAAGTCATTTTTGTAATCCTCTTTCTTGGACCTTGTTCAGGTCTCTTTCAGGGATTACTTCTATAACCTTTATGTTTTGGGCAGACTTTATCATGTCGGGCCCTTCTAAGTTATTTTTGTAATCCTCTTTCTTGGACCTTGTTCAGGTCTCTTTCAGGGATTACTTCTATAACTTTTATGCTTTGGGCCGACTTCGTCATGTTGGGCCCTTCTAAGTTATTTTTGTAATCCTCTTTCTTGGACCTTATGCAGGTCTTTTTCAGGGATTACTTCTATAACTTTTATGTTTTGGGCCGACTTCGTCATGTCGGGCCCTTCTAAGTTATTTTTGTAATCCTCTTTCTTGGACCTTATGCAGGTCTCTTTCAGGGATTACTTCTATAACTTTATGTTTTGGGCTGACTTCGTCATGTCGAGCATTTCTAAGTTATAGTAATCCTCTTTTATAGGGTTGGTCAGACCTCTTTCCAGGGTTTACTTATAACTTTGGTCGACTTGGTCCGACTTCTTAATGTCGGCCAGTCTTTAAGTTATTATTTAGCAATCCATCTTATCAAGACCTGGTCAGGTCCTTTCTCTGGATCACTTTCGATAACTTCTTGTATTATTCTGTTTTCATCTTTGCCGATTTGTAGAAGGTGGGTTCAATCCTTGTTTAGTCGACCTTTAGATGAATTTGGTTTCATCTCTATTGGTCTTTATCGTGATCGTGCAGTGAATTTGTTTTTCACTTTCTGCCGATATGTTGCTTTATAATCGTGTGATGAATGTTTCAGATTAATGCGTCTTGAAAACTTGTAGAATCATCTAATATATTTTATTTAAAAGAAAATGCAAATATGTACATGCGGAGTTTTTATCCTTTTAAGTCGGATAATTTGTGGATCTCAACTTGGTGCCTCATTAAAAAACCTTTTCAGGAAAAAGAGTGCATCCTATGCTGAGATCCTTTACCATCCCTAGCTATAGTACCTTCTTAGGTTACAGGCGTTCCATGACCTGGGAAGCTCTCGCCCCTCGAGTTCGGACAGTCTGTAGTAGCCCTTCCCAAGTACTTCTATGACTCAGTAGGGTCCTTTCCAGTTTGGTGCCAGCTTTCCTTCTCCAGGTCGAGTTGTTCTGATATCATTTCGGATTAGGATGAGATCATTCTCAGTGAAACCTCGTGGCACTACCTTTTGATTATATCTTGAATCCATTCGACATTTTAATGCTTCTTTCCTGATTCGAGCTCTCTCTTGGATTTCGGAAAGTAGGTCGAGCTCTTCCCTTTGAAGTTGGGAGTTGGCTTCTTCATTGTAATGGACCACTCTAGGCGACCCTTCCTCAATTTCCACTGGGATCATTGCCTCCGTTCCGTACGCTAATCGGAAGGGTGACTCCTTTGTGGTGGAATGTGGCGTTGTCCGATATGCCCATAGAACTTGTGGGAGTTCCTCAGCCCAGGCTCCTTTTGCGTCCTGTAACCTCCGTTTTATCCCAGCTAATATGACTTTGTTGGCAGCTTCGGCTTGTCCATTGGCTTGAGGATGTTCTACAGAAGTGAATTGTTGTTTTATATTTAAGTCGGCCACTAACTTTCTGAAGCCTGTATCTGTGAATTGTGTGCCATTGTCTGTGGTGATGGAGTATGGGACCCCGAACCTTGTGACAATGTTTCTATAAAGGAATTTTTGACTTCTTTGAGTAGTGGCATTAGCTAGAGGTTCTGCCTTGATCCACTTTGTAAAGTAGTCTACCCCTACTATGCGGAATTTGACTTGTCCCGATCCCTGAGGGAAGGGTCCGAGAAGGTTGAGTCCCCATTTTGCAAATGGCCATGGTGAGGTCACGCTGATGAGTTCCTCTGGTGGGGTGATGTGTACGTTGGCATGTTTCTGGCATGGTAGACATGTCTTTACAAACTCTGTGGCTTCCTTTTGTAGAGTTGGCCAATAAAATTCTGCCCGGAGTACTTTTTTGGTGAGAGCTTGTGCTCCGAGATGATTGCCACAAATGCCACTGTGTATTTCTTCTAAAACTTCCTTTGTGTTGGAAGTCGGCACACACTTTAACAATGGTATTGAAATCCCTCTCTTGTATAGAGTATTGTTTATGATGGTGTAATGTTGTGCCTCTCGTTTTAACCTCTTTGTCTCCTTTTCATCTGTAGGGAGTGTTTCTGCTTTGAGGTAGTTAATTATGGGAGCCATCCATCCTTGATCTTGACCTGTTATGACTAGGACTTTTTCTTCTTCCGAGATGGATGGACTCTGCAGTATTTCTTGGATGAGGCTCCTATTGTTTCCTCTGGTTTGGTGCTGGCTATCTTTGAGAGTGTGTCAGCTCGGGCATTCTGTTCACGGGGTATGTGGTGGATCTTATATTCCCAGAGTCGTCCGAGCTATTCCCTGGTTTTACCCAGGTACTTTTTCATAGTGGGATCCTTGGGTTGGTAGCTCCCCGTTATTTGTGAAGTGACCACCTGTGAGTCACTGAAGATAATAAGTCTTTGAGCTCCGACCTCTTTAGCCAGCTTTAAACCAGCTAGTAGTGCCTCATATTCCGCCTGGTTGTTTAAGGCAGGGAACCTGAATTTGAGGGAAAGTTCAATTTGGGTTCCTTAGTTGCTTTCAATTATCACACCTGCGCCGCTTCCAGTTTTATTCGAGGAACCGTCTACGTAGAGATTCCATTCTGTGGGGGGTTTCCGGTGCGTCTGTAAATTCTGCAATGAAGTCGGCTAAGTATTGTGATTTGATGGCTGTCCGAGCTTTGTATTGAAGGTCGAACTCGGACAACTCGACTGCCCATTGTAAGATTCTGCCTGCTAGATCTGTTTTTTGCAATATCCCTATTATGGGCTGGTTGGTCCGAACCTTAATGGTGTGAGCTTGGAAGTACGGGCGAAGTCGTCAAGATGTTAGTATGAGAGCATAGGCAAATTTTTCTATTTTTTGGTAGTTCAGCTCGAACCCCTGTAGTGCTTTACTGATGAAGTACACAGGTTGTTGCCCCTTGTCGTCCTCTCGAACTAGTGCTGAGGCTACTGCCTGACTTCCTACTGCGAGGTACAATATGAGTGGCTCTCCCTCTCGTGGTCGAGTTAGGATAGGTGGTTGTCCCAGGAATCTTTTGAAATCTTGGAAGGCTTGCTCGCATTCTGTTGTCCATTCAAACTTTTTTCCCTTCCTTAGAGTGGCGTAAAAGGGGAGAGACCTTATTGCTGATCCCGCTAAAAATCTGTACAAGGCTGCCAACCTTCCGTTGAGTTGTTGTACCTCTTTGACACAAGTTGGGCTCTTCATGTCGAGTATGGCCTGGCATTTATCCGGATTTGCCTCGATTCCTCTTTGTGTGAGCATAAAACCCATGAATTTTCCAGCTTCTACTGCAAAGGTGCATTTTGCAGGATTGAGTCGCATGCCATGCTTTCTTATAGTGTCGAACACTTGGACCAGGTCGGACAATAATGTCTCTTCACTTTGTGTCTTTATCAGCATGTCGTCTACATAGACTTCCATGATTTTTCCGATATGATCTGAAAAGACTTTATTCATTAGCCTTTGATAAGTAGCTCCCGTGTTTTTAAGACCAAAAGGCATTATGATGTAACAGTAGTTTACTTTTGGTGTTAGAAACGAGGTTTTTTCTTGATCAGGTGGATACATTGGGATTTGATTGTATCCGGAATATGCATCCATAAACGAGTGGTATTTATATCCGGATGAGGCATCCACCAGAGCGTCGATACTTGGGAGTGGATAAGGATCTTTTGGGTAGGCTTTGTTGAGATTAGTGTAATCAGTGCACATTCGCCACTTCCCATTTGACTTTTTCACCAAGACGACGTTAGCTAGCCATAGTGGGTACTTGACTTCTCTTATGAATCCTGCCTCCAGTAGGGCTTGTACCTGCTCTTCCACAGCTTGGGATCATTCTGGCCCAAGTTTTCTTCGTCTCTGCTGTACTGGCCGAGATCCTGGATAGACCGCCAACTTGTGGCACATTAGTTTGGGGTCTATGCCTGGCATGTCTGCAGCTTTCCATGCAAAGAAATCGACGTTATCTCGTAAGAACTGTACGAGTGATTCCTTTATGTCTCCTCTTAGAATCGTGCCAATATTGGTTGTTTTGTCTGGGGTGTCTCCGATCTGGACTTTCTCTACTTCACCTTCAGGTTGTGGACGGAGTTCTTCTCGCCTCTGAACTCTACCAAGTTCGATTGTGTGGAATTCTTCTCTTCTGCCTCTGAGGTTTAGACTTTCGTTATAACAACGGCGCACCATCTTCTGATCTGCTTTTATCGTAGCTATCCCTTCTTCAGTTGGGAATTTCATGCATAGATGTGGAGTTGAGACTATTGCGCCGAGTTGATTTAATGTTGTCCGACGTATTAAGGCATTGTAGGCTGAACTCATGTCGACCACGATGTAGTCTATCTTGAGTGATCTGGATTAGTTTCCTTTTCCGAAGGTTGTGTGTAGTGAGACGTATCCCAGCGGTTGCACTGGAGTGTCTCCCAGTCCAAACAAGCTGTTTGGATATGCTCTAAGCTCTTTTTCTTCTAAGCCGAGCTTGTCGAAGGCAGTTTTGAATAAGATGTCGTCGGAGCTCCCTTGGTCTATTAGTGTACGATGGAGATTTGCATTTGCCGGTATAATGGTGATGACCATGGGATCGTCATGTCCCGAGATGATACCGGATGCATCTTCTCTGGTAAACGTAATTGCAGGGATGTCGGGTGCTTCCTCCTTTCCTTCGACATGATATACTTCTTTGAGATATCTTTTGCAAGATGATTTGGAGATTTCTCCTCCTGCAAACCCTCCGTGTATCATATGGACATGTCTTTCTGGTGTACGAGGTGATCGCTCCGTTCGTCCAACATCCTCGTCCCTTCTCCTTTTTCTTTGCTCATCGTCCTGGGTGGCCAGATACTGATCTAGTTTTCCCTCTCTCACTAATTTTTTAAGTCAAAGCATTCGTTGGTGGAATGCCCACGGACTCGATGGTATTCACAATATTCGTTTCGATTTCCTCCTTCTTTTTTGCCTTTGAGTGGTCGAGCTGGGGGTATTTTTTCTGTGTGGTAGACTTCTTTGTAGACGTCCACAAGGGACACCCGAAAGGGGGTATAATTATGATATTTTTTAATTTTTTCTCCATGTCGATCTTCCTTTTTTTTGGACTCTTTATCCTTGTAGGTGAATTCGGATTTCGAGGTTTCTCCTAGTCGAGAATTTTCTTCCATGTTGATGTATTTCTCCGCTCGTTCTTGCACTTCATTCAGAGATGTGGGGGTATTTCTTTGATATATATTGGCTAAAAGGTCCCTCATGTAGGCCATTGATGAGGCCCATGATGGCGGCCTCTGTTGGTAGGCTTTGTATGTCTAGGCATGTTTTGTTGAATCTCTCCATGTAGTTGCGAAGACTTTTCCGATCTCCTTGCTTGATTCCTAATAGACTGGGGGCATGCTTAGCCTTATCTTTTTGGATGGAGAATCTGGCCAGAAACTTTTTGGCTAAGTCGTCAAAGCTTGAGATGGACTTCGGAGGTAGATTTTCGAACCATCTAATCGCTGTCTTTGTAAGAGTTGTTGGAAAGGCTTTGCAGCGAACTGCATTTGAGGCGTCGGTGAGGTACATTCTACTTCTGAAATTGCTGAGGTGATGGTTGGGATCTGTAGTGCCATCGTATAAAGCCATATCCAGAAGTTTGAAGTCCTTAGGAATTTTGGTCTTCATGATCTCCCTAGTAAATGGATCTTGATCCTTGCGAGAGTTGTCCTCAGGTGTAGACCGAGTAGCTTTGGCTTTGAGATCGGCTTCGAGTTTTAGAAGTTTATCTTCTAATTCTCGGCGATGCCTTACCTCCTTTTGTAGATCCTTCCCAACTTCTTGTTGCTGCTGGCTTTCTTTTTCAAGTTGCTTTAAACGATCTTGAAGCGCTTCTATCACTCCCGGATTTGATCAGTTTTTGTCCCGGTTAGATTCTGGGGTATCTTTCAGTGTAGTGTCCGCGTTTTTGTGCGGTGTTCTATCCTCTATATCTGAATCGTGGTCGTTGTCATGGTCATCCGCCATGGTGATGGGATGACTTCCAGGTTCCCCGGCAACAGCGCCAATGTTCCGAGGGTTACCTGAAACTGTAGGTCGATCTCGGACGAGATCTTCTGTACTGGTCGGAGATGACGTGTCCGGCTGGTGGGTGGCGGCCGGAGCTGTCGTGTCTGACTTGTTGGACTGGCAGCACTGCTGATCCTTTGTCACCGGAGGATGGTGGTACCTGCAAGGCACTCCGATACTTAAGTTAGCAAGGGTATTAAGCAGGTTTTTAGTAGAATCAGAGTATGAGTTATACCTGGGTGCTCCAGTGTATTTATAATGGTTGTGGGCTGACCTTTTTAGGTAAGATAAGTTAGTTATCTTATCTTATCTTATCTTATCTTATCTTTGGGTGAGGTCAACTTATCTTTAAGGGAACCGCCTTTATCTCTATAGGCTTGGACTGCCTTTGGATGTGGGTCGTGTTCCTCTATTTGGGCCCTTTATTGGGCTTTCGTGTCAATTTGGCCGATCTCTTTGAGAAGAGGTCGGATAGTCGGACCTGAAGAGGTCGGTCGCCTTGTCACTAATCATCCCGGGTCAGACAGCTCGACCCAGGGTGTGAACACCAACGTTGCCCACTAATGAGCCAGGCATGAGAAGCAACGTTGGTGGCCAAAGTTGACTCACCAACGTTGCTCACCAACGTTCCAAGCACCACATGCAATGTTGGTTGCTAAAGTTGGCTTACCAACGTTGCTGGCAACGTTGCAAGTAAAGAAATTGCCAACGTTGGTGTGCCAACATTGCCAAAAATGTTGCACACCAACATCTTCGATAAAATCTCAAGTTGGAGATGAAAAAGTTGCTAGTGTGCGTACGCATGAGTCATTGTGTGCACGCTCAAAGAGAAAATTTGCAAGTCTGCGCACGCACAAGGCATGATGCATACGCACAAGAGGGAATGTTGGGGCACCAACATTGGTGAACAAACGCCAGTGGCAACATTCCTAAAAGATTTTAAAAGGAACGTTAGCCACCGTTTGTGCACAAACGTTGGTCACCAACGCCAGCACCAACTTTCATTCCAAATGGCACCCATGCAAGCTTGTGAACATTAGTGAACTAACGTCCTTGGAGTCACTCCTAACTTGCTTCAACTAAGGCCAAAAGCCCACATCCAAATTCTAGAAGATTGATTGGGAAAGTGTATAAATAGGATAGATTTTGAAGTTAGAAGAAAGGCTGGGAAGTAGTGACCCTAATTGGGAAACCCTGAGATCATTTTCTTTTGTACTTTTATTTCTTTCATGTACTTTCTTTTCCTTTTTGTTTAGCTCAGCAATGATGAACTAAACCCCCAATTCATTAGGGGGAGGAGCTCTATTGTAATTCACATGATTGAATGAAATTCTTCTTCTTCTCAATCTGTGATGCCAGGGCATCTTGGCTAGTTTTAATAGCCATTTTTTGTGTGTTCTAGGTTAGTTTCATGCATTTTCTTATACAATAAGCAAGTATTTGGTTGAATATGTATTCACAGTATGATTCAAGCAAACATTGTGAATTTTGAACAATTTCATGAGAATAATGCAAGGGTTGAATAATAAAATGAACGATGTATCATTTCATGATCAAGAGCAAGACTTTGATGCACTTTGTTTGTTTGATTTCAGGTAAGAAGAAGCAGAGAAGAGCCACGTTAGTGGCCATGTTAGTGCCACTAACGTAGCCACTAACGTGGAGAAAGGGAAAGCTTGCAACATTAGTGGTGAACTTAGCACCACTAACATCTTCGAAGGTCAATTAAGCCCACGTTAGTGGCCACGTTAGTGTCACTGGTGCATGAATTGTAAATCACACTTTTCACAACTCGTACCACTAACCAGCAAGTGCACTGGATTGTCCAAGTAATACCTTACATGAGTAAGGGTCGATCCCACGGAGATTGTCGGCTTGAAGCAAGCTATAGTTATTTTGTAATTCTTAGTCAGGAAATTAATAATAAAATGGTTGGGTTTACGAAAAGTAATTAACAGAAAATAAATAATACTTATTATGCAGTAATGGAGAACAGGTTGAGGTTTTGGAGATGCTCTGTCTTCTGAATTTCTGCTTTCCTACGGTCTTCTTCTTCACGCACGCATATCTCCTTCAATGGAAAGGTTTATATTGGTGGATCACCGTTGTCAATGGCTACCATCCATCCTCTCAGTGAAAATGGTCCAAATGCGCTGTCACCGCACGGCTAATCATCTGTCGGTTCTCACTCATGTTAGAATAGAATCCATTGATTTTTTTATGTCTGTCACTACGCCCAACACTCGCGAGTTTGAAGCTCGTCACAGTCATCCCTTCCCAGATCCTACTCGGAATACCACAGACAAGGTTTAGACTTTCCGGATCTCAGGAATGGCCGCCAATAATTCTAGCCTATACCACGAAGACTCTGATCGTGAACCAGGAGGCTAAGAGATACACACTCAAGCTAGTGCAGATAGAACGGAGGTGGTTGTCAGGCACGCGTTCATAAGTAAGAATGATGATGAATGTCACGGATTATCACATTCATCAGGGTGAAGTGTGAGTGAATATCTTATAATAGAGACAAGCGTGATTGAATCAGATTTTTGCTCAGGTCCCTCAATTTCAGCCAGAAAATACCTGAAATCATAGAAAAATACACAAACTCATAGTAAAGTCCAGAAATGTGAATTTTGCGTAAAAACTAATAAAAACATAGTAAAAACTAACTAAATGATACTAAAAACTATGTAAAAACAATGCCAAAAAGCGTATAAATTATCCGCTCATCACAACACCAAACTTAAATTGTTGCTTGTCCCCAAGCAACTAAAAATCAAATAGGATAAAAAGAAGAGAATATACTATAAATTCCAAAATATCAATGAAACTTAGCTCCAATTAGATGAGCGGGAGTAGTAGCTTTTTGCTTCTGAACAGTTTTGGCATCTCACTTTATCCTTTGAAGTTCAGAATGATTGGCATCTATAGGAACTCAGAATTTAGATAGTGTTATTGATTCTCCTAGTTCAGTATGTTGATTCTTGAACATAGCTACTTTATGAGTCTTGGTCGTGGCCCTAAGCACTTTGTTTTCCAGTATTACCACCGGATACATAAATGCCACAGACACATAACTGGGTGAACCTTTTCAGATTGTGACTCAGCTTTGCTAGAGTCCCCAATTAGAGGTGTCTAGAGTTCTTAACCACACTCTCTTTTTTTGCTTTGGATCACGACTTTAACCGCTCAGTCTCAAGCTTTTCACTTGACACCTTCACGCCACAAGCACATGGTTAGGGACAGCTTGGTTTAGCCGCTTAGGCCAGGATTTTATTCCTTTGGGCCCTCCTATCCACTGATGCTCAAAGTCTTGGATCCTTTTTACCCTTGTCTTTTGGTTTAAAGAGCTTTTGGCTTTTTCTGCTTGTTTTTTCTTTTTCTTTCTCTTTTTTTTGCAAGCTTTTATATTCACTGCTTTTTCTTGCTTCAAGAATCAATTTTATGATTTTTCAGATTATCAATAACATTTCTCCTTTTTTCATTATTCTTTCAAGAGCCAAAAATTTTAACATTCATGAAAAATAATATCAAAAGACATATGCACTATTCAAGCATTCATTCAGAAAACAAAAAGTTTTGTCACCACATCAAAATATTAAACTAATTTCAAGGATGAATTCAAATCATGTACTTCTTGTTCTTTTGTTTTTAGAACATTTTTTATTTAAGAGAGGTGATGGATTCATAGGACATTCATAGCTTTAAGACATAGACACTTAAACACTAATAATCATGTAATAAAGACACAAACATAATTAAACATAAAGCATAGAGAACGAAAAACAGAAAAATAAATAAATAGACAAGGAGATTAAGGAATGGATCCACCTTAGTGAGGGTGGCGTCTTCTTCCTCTTGAAGAACCAATGGTGCTCTTGAGCTCCTCTATGTCTCTTCCTTGCCTTTGTTGCTCCTCCCTTATAGCTCTTTGATTTTCTCTAATCTCATGGAGAGTGATGGAGTGCTCTTGGTGCTCCACCCTTAGTTGTCCCATGTTGGAACTTAATTCTCCTAGGGAGGTGTTAATTTACTCGCAATTGTTTTGTGGAGGAAAGTGCATCCCTTGAGGCATCTCATGGATTTCATGATGAGGAATTTTCTCATGCTCTTGTTGAATAGGATTGGAGAGAACTTTCCATCCTTTTCTTCTAATCTCATGTCGGATCTCTGGATACTCACTCCTTTTGAGCTTGAAAGGGACCTCAGGGATCACCTTCTTCTTGGCCACAACTTCATAGAAGTGGTCTTGATGGACCTTTGAGATGAATCTCTCCATCTCTCATGACTCAGAGGTAGAAGCAATTGCCTACCCTTTCCTCTTTCTTGAGGTTTCTCTGGCCTTAGGTGCCATTAATGGTTACGGAAAAACAAAAAGCAATACTTTTACCACACCAAACTTAAAAGGTTTGCTCGTCCTCGAGCAAAGAAGAAAGAAAGTAGTAGAAGAAGAAGAAAATAGATGAGATGGAGGGAGAGGGTGAATTCGGCCAAGGGGGTATAAGGTGTTTGTGATGTGTGAAATTGAAGGAGTGATGAGGGTTATATATAGGAGTGGAGGGAGGGTTGGTTCGTGTATTAGGGTTGGGTTTGGGAGGAAAAGGATTTTGAATTTGGAGGTAGGTGGGGTTTTTGGGAAAGAGTAGATGGATGTGATTGGTGAAGAGTATTTGGGAAAGAGTGTTATGAAAAGGTGGGAGAGAGAGAGAGAGAAAGAGAGAGGTGGGGTAGGTGGGAATCCTGTGGGGTCCACAAATCCTGAGGGGTCAAGGACTTATCATCCCTGCTCCATTTAGGCATGTAAATGCCCTTAGAGTGAAATCCTGGCGTTTAACGCCAGACTGCTGCTTGTTTCTGGCGTTAAACACCAGCTTTTCTTCCTGTCTTGGCATTTAACGCCAACTTGGTGCTTGTTTCTGGCGTTTAACGCCAGCTTGATACTTCTTTCTGGCGTTAAATGCCAGTCTGATGCTTCTTACTGGCGTTTAAACGCCAGTAAGCTCTTCCTCCAGGGTGAGCTGTTTTTAATGCTGTTTTCATTCTATTTTTGATTTTTCAGTTATTTTTATGACTTCACATGATCATTGGTGCACAAATTGTGAATCACACTTTTCACAACTCGTACCACTAACCAACAAGTGCACTGGGTCATCCAAGTAATACCTTACGTGAGTAAGGGTCGAATCCCACAGAGATTGTTGGCTTGAAGCAATCTATGGTTATCTTGTAACTCTTAGTCAGGATATCAATTATAATTATCAAGTTGAATTACAAAAAATAAAAGAGCAAGAAATAAATACTTGTTATGCAGTAATGGAGAATATGTTGGAGTTTTGGAGATGCTTTGTCTTCTGAATCTCTGCTTTCCTACTATCATCTTCTTCACGCACGCAAGTTTCCTCCTATGGCAAGCTGTATGTTGGTGGATCACCGTTGTCAATGGCTACCATCCGTCCTCTCAGTGAAAATGGTCCAGGTGCGCTGTCACCGCCCGGCTAATCATCTGTCGGTTCTCACTCATGCTGGAATAGGATCCGTTGGTCCTTTTGCGTCTGTCACTACGCCCGACCTTTGTGAGTTTGAAGCTCGTCATAGTCATTTAATCCCTGAATCCTACTCGGAATACTACAGACAAGGTTTAGACTTTCCAGATTCTCAAGAATGCTGCCAATGGATTCTAGCTTATACCACGAAGATTCTGATTAAGGAATCCAAGAGATACTTATTCAATCTAATGTAGAACGGAGGTGGTTGTCAGGCACGCGTTCATAGGTTGAGAATGGTGATGAGTGTCACGGATCATCACATTCATCATATTGAAGTGTGAATAAATATCTTAGATAGAAACAAGCATGTTTGAATGGAAAACAGAAGTAATTGTATTAATTCATCGAGACACAGCAGAGCTCCTCACCCCCAACAATAGAGTTTAGAGACTCATGCCGTCAAGGAGTACAAAGTTCAAATCTAAAATGTCATCCGATACAAAATAATCCTCTAAAAGTTGTTTAAATAGTAAGCTAGTAATCTAGGTTTGCAGAGAATGAGTAAACTATGATAGATAGTGTAGAAATCCACTTCTGGGGCCCACTTGGTGTGTGCTGGGGCTGAGACTTAAGCTTTACACGTGCTTAGGCTGTTTCTGGAGTTAAACACCAGGTTGTAACCTGTTTGGGGCGTTTAACTCCAACTTGTAACCTGTTTCTAGCGTTTAACGCCAGACTGCAACATGGAACTGGCATTGAATGCCAGTTTACATCGTCTATCCTTAAGCAAAGTACAAACTATTATATATTTCTGGAAAGTCTTGGATGTCTACTTTCCAACGCAATTCAGAGCGTGCCAATTGGACTCTTGTAGCTCCAGAAAATCAATTCCGAGTGCAGAGAGGTCAGAATCCAACAGCATCAGCAGTCCTTTTTCAGCCTGAATCAGATTTTTGCTCAGCTCCCTCAATTTCAGCCAGAAAATATCTGAAATTACAGAAAAACACACAAGCTCATAGTAAAGTCCAGAAATATGAATTTTGCCGAGAAACTAATGAAAATATACTAAAAACTAACTAAAACATACTAAAAACTACATGAAATTAACCCCAAAAAGCGTATAAAATATCCACTCATCACAACACCAAACTTAAATTGTTGCTTGTCCCCAAGTAACTAGACAAATAAAATAGAATACAAATAAGTCAAGAAGCAATAATATCTCAGAGTTTTTTTGAGTGAAGCTCATATTCTAATTAGATGAGCGGGACTAGTAGCTTTTTGCTTCCGAACAGTTTTGGCATCTCACTTTATCCATTGAAGCTCAGAATGATTGGCATCTATAGGAACTTAGAATTCAGATAGTGTTATTGATTCTCCTAGTTCAGTATGTTGATTCTTGAACACATCTACTTTATGAGACTTGGCCGTGGCCCTAAGCACTTTGTTTTTCAGTATTACCACCGGATACATAAATGCCACAGACACATAATTGGGTGAACCTTTTCAGATTGTAACTCAGCTTTGCTAAAGTCCCCAGTTAGAGGTGTCCAGGATTCTTAAGCACACTCTTCTTTTTGCTTTGGACGTTGACTTTAACCACTCAGTCTCAAGTTTTCACTTGACACCTTCACGCCACAAGCACATGGTTAGGGACAGCTTGGTTTAGCCGCTTAGGCCAGGATTTAATTCCTTTAGGCCCTCCTATCCACTGATGCTCAAAGCCTTGGATCCTTTTTATTACCCTTGCCTTTTGGTTTTAAGGGCTATTGGCTTTTTCTGCTTGCTTTCTCTTTTTTTTTTCTTTTTCTTTTATTTTTGCCAATTTTTTTTTTTTGCTTTTGTATTCATTGCTTTTTCTTGCTTCAAGAATCATTTTTTTTATTTTTCAGATTATCAAATAACATTTCTCCTTTTTCATCATTCTTTCAAGAGCCAACATATTTAACATTCATAAACATCAAATTCAGAAGACATATGCACTGTTCAATCATTCATTCAGAAGACAAAAAGCATTGCCACCACATGTAAATAATTAGAATTTTTCTTATTAAAAACTCGAAAAATATTGCCTCCTTATTCTAAAGAAAATCTGCTATTTTATTCATGTTTAATGATGATGAGAAAAATAAATTATAGCTTAATTGGAGATAAAATCAAAATATAGATACTAATTACTACTACTCATATATAACTTCTAAGGTAAAACTCAAATAAGAACAATTATCACAGAGTTAAGGCTAAGATTAGAACTCAACAACCTTGAATTTGGGAGGTGGATGCCTCTTTAGTCTGTGGAGTGCTTGGCCCTTCAAGAGATAGTTTCTGACGCTTTAATTCCTTCAGTTCACTCCCTTGCTCTTCTTGTTCTCTAAGAAATTTGCAGAGCATGCTGTTTTGATTTTGCTGTTCTTCCTTCAGTTGATCCATAGCTTCTTGTAACTTGGTGACAGATGCTTCTAGGTGCTCCCAGTATTCAATTTGAGGGATTTCCGGGAGGAACTCCTCTGCTTTTCTCTTGATGGGGTTGTCCTGTACTTGTTGTCCTTCCATAGACTTTTTGGTGATTGGTTGCTCAACTGAGATATACTTATTTACTCCCATCTTTATCCCAGCATCTTTACATAACAAAGAAACTAAGCTTGGATAGGCCAATTTGACATCTTTGGAGTTCTTGTTTGCAATTTTGTAAAGCTTACAAGCAATCAGCTGATGAACTTCCACTTCTTTTTCTAGCATAATGCAATGAATCATCACTGCTCTTCTGATGGTGACTTCAGAGCGGTTGCTAGTGGGCAGTATAGAGCGCCCAATGAAGTCCAGCCAGCCTCTGGCGACTGGTTTGAGATCTCCTCTTTTGAGTTGGTTTTGGGCACCCTTTGTGTTGGTTGTCCATTTAGCTCCAGGGAGGCATATGTCCTCTAGGATTTTGTCCAAGCTTAGGTTTGATCTCATCATTCTCCTATTGAAAGAATCTGGGTCGTCTTGCAGTTGAGGCAGCTTGAAGATCTCCCTTATTTTGTCAGGGTGGGTATGAACAATCTTCCCTCTGACCAGAGTTCTATAGTCATAGAATGCGGTTCCAGCTATTCTCTGCCTGTCCGTCTGCCACAGATTAGCGTAGAATTTCTGAACCATGTTTCTTCCCACCTTTGTTTCAGGATTAGCTAGGACTTCCCATCTCCTGTTTCGGATTTGCTCTTGGATCTCCGGATATTCATCTTCTTTCAGATCGAATTTAACTTCCGGGATCACGGACCTTAGACTCATTATTTTGTAAAAATGGTCTGAATGTTCTTTGGTTATGAACTTCCCTTGATTCCAAAGTAGTTTTAGAATATTCTCTTTCTTGCCTCTGGAGTCGGTTTATTTTCCTTTAGGAGCCATGATCTTAGTGGGTATTTGATGAGCGGATAATTTATACGCTTTTTGGCATTATTTTTAGTATGTTTTTAGTAGGATCTAGTTACTTTTAGGGATGTTTTTATTAGTTTTTATGTTAAATTCACATTTCTGGACTTTACTATGAGTTTGTGTATTTTTCTGTGATTTCAGGTATTTTCTGGCTGAAATTGAGGGACTTGAGCAAAAATCAGAATCAAAGGTTGAAGAAGGATTGCTGATGTTGTTGGATTCTGACCTTCCTGCACTCAAAGTCGATTTTCTGGAGCTACAGAACTCAAAATGGCGCGCTTCCAATTGCGTTGGAAAGTAGACATCCAGGGCTTTCCAGCAATATATAATAGTCCATACTTTGGCCGCGTTTAGATGACGCAAAAGGGCGTTGAACGCCAGTTCTACGCTGCAGTCTGGAGTTAAACGCCAGAAACACGTCACGAACCAGAGTTGAACGCCAAAAACACGTTACAACTTGGCGTTCAACTCCAGAAGAAGCCTCTGCATGTGTAAACTTCAAGCTCAGCCCAAGCACACACCAAGTGGGCCCCAGAAGTGGATTTATGCATCAATTACTTACTTCTGTAAACCCTAGTAACTAGTTTAGTATAAATAGGACTTTTTACTATTGTATTAGACATCTTATGATTTTTAGTTCATCTTTAGATCATATTGATTACGTTTAGGGGCTGGCCTCTCGGCCATGCCTGAACCTTCATCTCTTATGTATTTTCAACGGTAGAGTTTCTACACTCCATAGATTAAGGTGTGGAGCTCTGCTGTTCCTCACGAATTAATGCAAAGTACTACTGTTTCTCTATTCAATTCAACTTATTCCGCTTCTAAGATATTCATTCGCACTTCAATATGAATGTGATGAACGTGACAATCATCATCATTCCCCTACGAACGCGTGCCTGACAACCACTTCCGTTCCACATTAGATTGAATGAATCACTACAAGAAAAATACCCATTCAGCCACACTTTTTTTAAGCTACATTTGAAAAACGTAGCCTATTCTATGAATAGGCTACGCTTTTTTCTATGTTGCCTTTTTATAAGAGAAAAGGATACATAATTGTGGCATCATTTAAAAAGTGTAGCCTTAGATATTATAGAAATCACTTATAAAGCGTAGCCATAGGTTGATATCTATAGATTCACTTTTTCTATCAAAGAGGGCGCTTTTAGAAGGTAGCCTATTTGTTAAATTTTGGGTGCATTTTAAAAGTGATGCCTAATGTATCTAGAGCCAAATACACCCACAACACTTAGTAATTTTTTTCCTCCTTTTCACTAAATCACATTCACGTTCCAGCACGGCAGCACCCTCACTTTCGCAACTCACCCTAACCCTAACTCACCTTCGCCACGCACCCATTCACACACACACCCAGATCCGAGTGAATGAGTGAACCAGAGGGAGGAGAGGAGGAAGACAGAGATGAGAGCGCGAGCGAGAGACCAGAGAGTGAGAGGGGGTCACCGCCGCAACGCCGCTGCAGCCGCCGCCATCACCGTCGTGGAGGAGGGAGTCCAGAGGAGAGAGAGAGAAAGATGATTCGCAGACTAAATGGAGAGAAAGGATGAAGACACGACGCGAGAGAGAAGGAGGCTGTTCCGCCGTGCACTATGGTCGCTCCTGGGGTCAATTGAAGCCGTCGCCGCTGCTAGGGCTTGCCGTGCTCCTGTCCTCACTTTCGGCTTCTACGATTTACTTCCTGTTCGTACTCCCAACCCTGCTCTCTCTCCAACTTTCATTTCATTCTCATTTTAATTTCAATTTCAATTTCGATGTCTCTGCAGGCGTTTCATCAGTGCCGTTTTCGACGCCAAGGGTGCGGATGCAATTCTCTCCTTTGAAAAGTTCTGCTGCAATCTCCCCAGACCTCTTCTTCAGGTTCCGATTTCTATTTGGATTACTTTTCTCAATTCGATTTTGATCCATCTGCTAATTAATTGGGTTGATTAATACCAGATCATATATCTTGCCATAATCAGTTTAACATATTATTTCATTGTAAAATCGTGTTTAACAGATCATATATGATTAATGTGAATGAAGAACACTAGGTTGAGTTAAATTGAATTGAATCATGGATAAGACATAAGAGCATGTTAGCTGGTTTGGAATCACTTCCAGAAGCTTATCAGCAAAGAATAGTGTCCATGATGGAACAAGTTAGCTGGTAAACATCATTGCTGGATTCTAAATAAATCAATATCTGTTATGTATCATGTTATTAAGATGTGGACACATGTATCTTATGTTAACATTTTAGTCAATGTGAATAACCTTATTATTATTATTATTATTAAATAGTAATGGTATATTAGTTTATCTAAGTAATAAGTGAGTTTTTATTTTTAGTTATTTGATTACATGTTCTATCCTATAACCCCAAAATCATGTTCACCCCAATTAAATTGTACAAAGCTTGTTGCTGCGACACTGAATAAAAATATGCTATAAAAATTCAGCTAATGATAAATTCTATCTTGTTAAATTATTTTGGATTTTGATTTTGATGCATTCACCTAATCATCCTTCAAGTCTTGTTTGTTTATACTGATGCTTCTTGAAGGGTTAATTCATCAATAAGAATGGCTTTGCATGGTTGCTATTGTCACCATATAAAGTTGACAAATCATAGAAGAACACCAAACTCCTTCAGCTTCTCATCCTATATTTCGAATCCCAAGTTTCCAAAGAATAAAAGGGGACAGCGTGATTCATCAGAGAATGATGCATATCCCAGGTTCCTGGTTGTAATGCGTCAGACAGAATTGCCTGCATCAAATTAAAAGTATGGTACCAATGGAAAAGCTGTTAGAATGGTATCCTCAAGTGAGGTAGTGAAGAGAAGCACACTGTCAGATAATAAGGTGAAGACAGTGAATGGTGCAAAACAAAATGTTAATGGAGCAACAACTATTGTAAAAAGAGATGTTAACCCACCCTTGACCAAGGCAGTGAAATCAAGAACCTCTGAAGAACTTCCACCGCTGGAGGAGCTCAAGGTTTTGCAGCTTGGTCCAACTTTCATCAAGCTTGGGCAGTTATCATCAACAAGGTCAGATCTATTTCCATGTGAATTTGTGGATGAGCTAGCAAAGTTGCAGGTATAGATTCTTTGACATGAAATGGTAAGTGTTGATTCTTAGATCAATGTATTCTGAATATAAGATTGTTCTTGACAGGACAAGGTCCCTGCCTTCTCTCCAAAGAAAGCAAAAAGCTTCATTGAGAGTGAATTGGGAGCTTCCATTAGCTTACTGTTTAGGGAGTTCGAAGATCGGCCAATAGCCGCTGCTAGTCTTGGTCAGGTAGCATAAGATCAGCCTGCTGCTTACTTTCTCTGAGGATTGATATGATCCAGTAATGATCTTAATACTGTTTAGGTTCATCGTGCTATCCTGCATTTAATTTTATGTTCTTTGCTGATAAGCTTATCGAGCATGTTAGCTGGTTTGGAATCCTTTAAGCTATGTACCTACCTTATTTTAATTTAACTTTTTTACACAAGACAGCTATAAGAAATGCTTGATTACAAGTAAAGCAAGTTGATTCCTTAGTGCCAAACAGAGTTGGAGTTTTGGTTCCAATTTTAGAGTTGTCTTTAGGGATTATTGAGTAACTTTTTAACTTTAAATTTGCTAGTATATTTCTTATAGGAAGGGCGTCTTTGGGAATTGGGAAGGGTATATTAAATTGTGACTAAAAGGAAACCTTTTTACTAGTATACTTTGTGGCAGGATTTATTGTAACTTTGAATCTCTCAATGATTTTTATTGTTGCTTTATGATGTGGAGGCTGCTGTGAGTTATGAGATTGGAGTCATTTTCAGGTTTGATTTGCATTATTTAATTTTCTATAGCGAATGTGATTTCTTTTCAAGTAGGTGCTTCTCTATGTATACTAGATATATGAATACTCAAAATTATGATTATCTCAATATTTTTGGTTCATTATATAATTATATTTTGTTTCAGGATAATTTTTATTATTTAAAAATTATTGTATGGTATTATTATATATGTATATTTTTATTTTATAATAATTAACTAATTTAATTAAAAATACAGGATTACATATAATTATATTCTCAAATATTATATTTTAGATAAAAACTATTAGAAATTTTTGTTTATATATATATATATATATATATATATTTAAAAAAAAAAAGAGGAACAAAAGGCTACACTTATATAGAGTAGTTATAGGTATACAAAAAAAAGAGGGACCTAAGGCTACACTTATAAAAAGTAGCCATGGTATACAATGTGGCTACACTTTACAGGTGATGCAGTAGTGTTGAAAAGCGTAGCCTATTCTGGCAAAAATGGAAGCTGAAAAGCGTAGCCTTTGGTCCTGGATAGCATCACTTGAAAAGCGTACCCTATTCTCAAATACCAAAAGCGTAGCCTTTGGTGCAGAAAAGTGTAGCCTTTGAGAATAGGCAACGGCCGAATAGGAATCACCCCAAAAAGCGTAGCCGTAGCCTAAGGCATCATTTTTTTTCACTTTTAGCTACACTTTTCAAATGTACTTGAATGGGTGTTTTTCTTGTAGTGAATATCTCTTGGATCTCTTAATCAGAATCTTCGTGGTATAAGCTAGATTGATGGCGGCATTCATGAGAATCCGGAAAGTCTAAACCTTGTCTGTGGTATTCCGAGTAGGATTCAGGGATTGAATGACTGTGATGAACTTCAAACTCGCGAGTGCTGGGCGTAGTGACAGACGCAAAAGGAGGGTGAATCCTATTCCAGTATGATCGAGAACCTTAGATGATTAGCCGTGCTGTGACAGAGCATTTGGACCTTTTTCACAAGAGGATGGGATGTAGCCATTGACAACGGTGATGCCCTTATATAAAGTTTGCCATGGAAAGGAGTAAGACTGATTGGATGAAGACAGCGGGAAAGCAGAGATTCAGAGGAACGAAAGCATCTCTATACGCTTATCTGAAATTCTCACCAATGAATTACATAAGTATTTCTATCTTTATTTTCTGTTTATTTATTATTATTATTCGAAAACTCCATAATCATTTGATATCCGCTTGACTGAGATTAACAAGATGACCATAGCTTGTTTCATACCAACAATCTCTGTGGGATCGACCCTTACTCATGTAAGGTTTTATTACTTGGACGACCCAGTGCACTTGCTGGTTAGTTGTGAAGTTATGTTTGGACCATGGTATTGTGCACCAGTTTGTTGGCGCCATTGCCAGGGAGAGAACGAACAACAAATTTTACAACCTCAGAGTAACAATTTCGCATACCAAGCTTTTGGCGCCGTTGCTGGGGATTGTTCGAGTTTGGACAACTGACGGTTCATCGTGTTGCTCAGATTGGGTAATTTTCTTCTTATTTTATTTTCAAAAAGTTTTCAAAAAAAAATTTTCAAAAAAATTTTCTTCTTTTTCGTTTTTCCCAATTGATATTCGAAAAAAAAAATTTTTTTTCCTTTTATTTTCGAAAATTATTTCAGAATTTTTAAGAATGAATTCTAGTGTTTCATGATGATTTGTTGAATCCTGGCTGGCTGTAAAGCCATATCTAAATTCCTTTGGACTGAGGATTCAACTAATCACTTCAATGCATGTAATAGCATACTAAAGCTTGGCTGGCTATTAAGCCATGTCTGACCCTCAGATTAGAGCTTTAGACTAAAGAGCACAAGATTCCTGGAATTCATATTAAAAATTTTGGAATCCTTATTTTTCTTTTTCACATTAATTTTCGAAAAATCCAAAAAAAATCATAAAATCATAAAAATCAAAAAAATATTTTGTGTTTCTTGTTTGAGTCTTGAGTTAATTTTAAGTTTGGTATCAATTGCATTTTTTCTAAAAAATTTTATGCATTTTTCGAAAATTCATGCATTCATAGTGTTCTTCATGATCTTCAAGTTGTTCTTGGCCAGTCTTCTTGTTTGATCTTCATATTTTCTTGTTTTGTGTCTTTTCTTGTTTTTCATATGCATTCTTGCATTCATAGTGTCTATACATGAAAAATCTTTAAGTTTGGTGTCTTGCATGTTTTCTTTTCTTGAAAATTTTTCAAAAAAATATGTTCTTGATGTTCATCATGATCTTCAAAGTGTTCTTGGTGTTCATCTTGACATTCATAGCATTCTTGCATGCATTCATTGTTTTGATCTAAAATTTTCATGCATTGAGTCTTTTTCATGTTTTTCTCTCTCATCATAAAAATTCAAAAATAAAAAAAATATCTTTCCTTTTTTCTCTCATAAATTTCGAAAATTCGGATTGACTTTTTCAAAACTTTTTAAAATTCAATTGTTTCTTATGAGTCAAATCAAATTTTCAATTTAAAAATCTTATCTTTTTCAAAATCTTTTTCAAAAATAAAATCTTTTTCATTTTTCTTATTTATTTTCGAAAATTTCAAAAATCTTTTTAAAAATATTTTTCAAAAATCTTTTTCTTAATTTTATATCATATTTTCGAAAATATCATCAACAATTAATGTTTTGATTCAAAAATTTCAAGTTTGTTACTTACTTGTTAAGAAAGATTCAAACTTTAAGTTCTAGAATCATATCTTGTGATTTCCTGTGAATCAAGTCATTAATTGTAATTTTTAAAATCAAATCTTTTTCAAAACTAATTTCAATCATATCTTTTCAAAAATATCTTTTTATCCTATCTTTTTCAAATATCTTTTCTAACTTCTTATCTTCTTATCTTTTCAAAATTGAATTTCAAATCTTTTTCAACTAACTAATTGACTTTTTGTTTGTTTCTTATCTTTTTCAAAACTACCTAACTAACTACCCCTCTCTAATTTTCGAAAATACCTCCCTCTTTTTCAAAAATTCTTTTTAATTAATTAATTGTTTAAATTTTAATTTTAACTTTAATTTTATCTTAATTTTCGAAAATCATTAACTCTTTTTCAAAATTTATTTTTCGAATTCCCTCTCTCCCATCTCCTTCTATTTATTTATTACTTACTAACACTTCTCTTCATCTCATATCTCTGCTATCCTCACCCTTGTGTTTGGATTCTCCTCCCTTCTCTTTTTTTACATTACATTCTTTTCTTCTTCTACTCACACAAAGGAATCTCTATACTGTGACATAGAGGATTCCATATTTTCTTTGTTATTCCCTTCTTTGTCATATGAGCAGGAGCAAGGACAAGAACATTCTTGTTGAAGCAGATCCTGAACCTGAAAGGACTCTGAAAAGGAAACTAAGAGAAGCTAAAATACAACAATCCAGAGACAACCTTACAGGAATTTTTGAACAAGAAGAGGATATGGCAGCCGAAAATAATAATAATGCAAGGAGGATGCTTGGTGACTTTACTGCACCTAATTCCAATTTACATGGAAGAAGCATCTCAATTCCTACCATTGGAGCAAACAATTTTGAGCTTAAACCTCAATTAGTTTCTCTGATGCAGCAGAACTGCAAGTTCCATGGACTTCCATCTGAAGATCCTTTTCAGTTCTTAACTGAATTTTTACAGATCTGTGATACTGTTAAGACTAATAGAGTAGATCCTGAAGTCTACAGGCTCATGCTTTTCCCTTTTGCTGTGAGAGACAGAGCTAGAATATGGTTGGATTCTCAACCTAAAGATAGCTTGAACTCTTGGGATAAGCTGGTCAAGGCTTTCTTAGCCAAGTTCTTTCCTCCTCAAAAGCTGAGTAAGCTTAGAGTGGATGTTCAAACCTTCAGACAGAAAGAAGGTGAATCCCTCTATGAAGCTTGGGAGAGATACAAGGAACTGACCAAAAAGTGTCTTTCTGACATGCTTTCAGAATGGACCATCCTGGATATATTCTATGATGGTTTATCTGAATTAGCTAAAATGTCACTGGATACTTCTGCAGGTGGATCCATTCACCTAAAGAAAATGCCTGCAGAAGCTCAAGAACTTATTGACATGGTTGCTAACAACCAGTTTATGTACACTTCTGAGAGGTATCCTGTAAGTAATGGGATGCCTCAGAAGAAGGGAGTTCTTGAAATTGATACTCTGAATGCCATATTGGCTCAGAATAAAATATTGACTCAGCAAGTCAATATGATTTCTCAGAGTCTGAATGGAATGCAAGCTGCATCCAACAGTACTCAAGAGGCATCTTCTGAAGAAGAAGCTTATGATCCTGAGAACCCTGCAAAAACAGAGGTAAATTATATGGGTGAACCTTATGGAAACACCTATAACCCCTCATGGAGAAATCACCCAAATTTCTCATGGAAGGATCAACAAAAGCCTCAACAAGGCTTTAATAATGGTGGAAGAAACAGGTTTAGCAATAGCAAGCCTTTTCCATCATCCACTCAGCAACAGACAGAGAACTCTGAACAAAGTACCTCTAATTTAGCAAACTTAGTCTCTGATCTATCTAAGGCCACTCTGAGTTTCATGAATGAAACAAGGTCCTCCATTAGAAATTTGGAGGCACAAGTGGGCCAGCTGAGTAAGAAGATCACTGAAATCCCTCCTAGTACTCTCCCAAGCAATACAGAAGAAAACCCAAAAGGAGAGTGCAAGGCCATTGAATCGATCACCATGGCTGAACCTGTAAGGGAGGGAGAGGACGTGAATCCCAGTGAGGAAGACCTCCTGGGACGTCCAGTGATCAATAAGGAGTTTCCCTCTGAGGAACCAAAGGAATCTGAGACTCATCTAGAGACCATAGAGATTCCATTGAACCTCCTCACGCCCTTCATGAGCTCTGATGAGTATTCTTCTTCTGAAGAGAATGAGGATGTTACTAAAGAGCAAGTTGCCAAGTTCCTTGGTGCAATCATGAAGTTGAATGCCAATTTATTTGGTAGTGAGACTTGGGGAGATGAACCTCCCATGTTCACCAATGAACTAAATGCATTGGATCAACTGAGATTGCCTCAGAAGAAATAGGATCCTAGAAAGTTCCTAATACCTTGTACCATAGGCACCATGACCTTTGAAAAGGCTCTATGTGACCTTGGGTCAGGAATAAACCTCATGCCACTCTCTGTAATGGAGAAACTGGGAATCTTTGAGGTATAAGCTGCTAAAATCTCATTAAAGATGGCAGACAATTCCAGAAAACAGGCTTATGGACAAGTAGAGGACATATTAGTAAAGGTTGAAGGCCTTTACATCCCTGCTGATTTCATAATCCTAGATACTGGGAAGGATGAGGATGAATCCATCATCCTTGGAAGACCCTTCCTAGTCACAGCAAGAGCTGTGATTGATGTTAACAGAGGTGAACTAGTCCTTCAATTGAATGAGGACTCCCTTGAGTTTAAAACTCAAGGACATCCTTCTATAAACATGGAAAAGAGGCATAGTAAGCTTCTCTCAGTACAGAGTCAACTAAAGCCCCCACAGTCAAACTCTAAGTTTGGTGTTGGGAGGCCTCAGCCAAACTCTAAGTTTGGTGTTGAACTCCCATATCCAAACTCTAAGTTTGGTGTTGGGAGTCTATAAAAATTGACCTGATCACCTGTGTGGAGCCATGAGAGCCCACTGTCAAGCTATTGACATCAAAGAAGCGCTTGTTGGGAGGCAACCCAATTTTTATTTATCTAATTTCATTTTTATTGTTCTTTCATGTTTTATTAGGTTCATGATCATGTGGAGTCACAAAATAAATAGAAAAATTGAAAACAGAATCAAAAATAGCAGAAGAAAAATCACACCCTGGAGGAAGGACTTACTGGCATTTAAACGCCAGTAAGGAGCATCTGGCTGGCGTTCAACGCCAGAACAGAGCATGGATCTGGCGCTGAATGCCAGAAACAAGCATAGAACTGGCATTCAACGCCAGAAACATGCTGCATCTGGGCGTTGAACGCCCAGAACAAGCATCAGTTCGGCGTTTAAACGCCAGAATTGCATGCAAAGGCATTTTACATGCCTAATTGGTGCAGCGATGTAAATCCTTGACACCTCAAGATCTGTGGACCTCACAGGATCATCTCAGGATCTGTGGACCCCACAGGATCTCCACCTTCCCTCCTCATAATCCTAGATTCTTCCACATCTTCTTCTCTTGCTCGAGGGTGAGCAATATTCTAAGTTTGGTGTGGTAAAAGCATAGCTTTTTTTTTTTGTTTTTCCATAACCATTGATGGCACCTAAGGCCAGAGAAACCTCTAGAAAGAGGAAAGGGAAAACAAAAGCTTCCACCTCCAAGTCATAGGAAATGGAGAGATTCATCTCAAGGGTCTATAGCTCAGTGGTAGAACATTTGACTGTAAATCAAGAGATCCCTGAGATACCTCAGGGGATACATTTTCCTCCACACAATTATTGGGAGCAACTAAGGGTGGAACATCAAGAGCACTCCATCATGCTTCATGAAATTAGAGAAGATCAAAGAGCTATGAGGGAGGAGCAACAAAGACAAGGAAGAGACATAGAAGAGCTCAAGGACATCATTGGTTCCTCAAGAAGAAAACGCCACCATCACTAAGGTGGACTCATTCCTTGTTCTCAAATATTCTGTTTTTCGTTTTCTTTATGTTAAGTGCTTATCTATGTTAGTGTCTTATTACATGATCATTAGTATTTAGTAACTTTGTCTTAAAGTTATGAATGTCCTATGAATCCATCACCTCTCTTAAATGAAAAATGTTTTTAATTA
The DNA here is from genome assembly GCF_003086295.3 of Arachis hypogaea. Classification (NCBI taxonomy): domain Eukaryota; kingdom Viridiplantae; phylum Streptophyta; class Magnoliopsida; order Fabales; family Fabaceae; genus Arachis; species Arachis hypogaea. The sequence goes on from NC_092050.1 coordinate 103,248,469, forward strand.
CAAAAGAACAAGAAGTACACGAGTTTCAAATTTATCCTTGAACTTAGTTTAATTATTTTGATGTGGAGACAATACTTTTTGTTTTCTGAATGAATGCTTGAACAGTGCATATGTCTTTTGAAGTGATGTTTTAGAATGTTAAATATGTTGGCTCTTGAAAGAATGATGACAAGGAGACATGTTATTTGATAATCTGAAAAATTATAAAAATGATTCTTGAAGCAAGAAAAAGCAGTGAATACAAAAGCTTGCAGAAAAAAAATAGAAAAAAAAAAGAAAAAAAAGAAATAAATGGCGAAAAAAAATAAAAAAGAGAAAAAGCAAGCAGAAAATGCCAAAAGCTCTTAAAACCAAAAGGCAAGAGCAAAAAGCCAATAACCCTTAAAACCAAAAGGCAAGGGTAAATAAAAAGGATCCTAAGGCTTTGAGCATCAGTGGATAGGAAGGCCTAAAGGAATAAAATCCTGGCCTAAGCGGCTAAACCAAGCTGTCCCTAACCATGTGCTTGTGGCGTGAAGGTGTCAAGTGAAAACTTGAGACTGAGCGGTTAAAGTCAAGGTCCAAAGCAAAAGAAGAGTGTGCTTAAGAACCCTGGACACCTCTAATTGGGGACTTTAGCAAAGCTGAGTCACAATCTGAAAAGGTTCACCCAATTATGTGTCTGTGGCATTTATGTATCCGGTGGTAATACTGGAAAACAAAGTGCTTAGGGCCACGGCCAAGACTCATAAGGTAGCTGTGTTCAAGAATCAACATACTGAACTAGGAGAATCAATAACACTATCTGAACTCTGAGTTCCTATAGATGCCAATCATTCTGAACCTCAATGGATAAAGTGAGATGCCAAAACTATTCAAGAGGCAAAAAGCTACAAGTCCCGCTCATCTGATTGGAGCTATGTCTCATTGATATTTTGGAATTTATAGTATATTCTCTTCTTTTTATCCTATTTGATTTTCAGTTGCTTGGGGACAAGCAACAATTTAAGTTTGGTGTTGTGATGAGCGGATAATTTATACGCTTTTTGGCATTGTTTTTAGTATGTTTTTAGTAGGATCTAGTTACTTTTAGGGATGTTTTTATTAGTTTTTATGTTAAATTCACATTTCCAGACTTTACTATGAGTTTGTGTGTTTTTCTATGATTTCAGGTATTTTCTGGCTGAAATTGAGGGACTTGAGCAAAAATCAGAATCAGAGGTTGAAGAAGGATTGCTGATGCTGTTGGATTCTGACCTCCCTGCACTCAAAGTAGATTTTCTGGAGCTACAGAACTTAAAATGGCGCGCTTCTAATTGCGTTGGAAAGTAGACATCCAGGGCTTTCCAGCAATATATAATAGTCCATACTTTGGCCGCGTTTAGATGACCCAAAAGGGCGTTGAACGCCAGTTCTATGCTGTAGTCTGGAGTTAAACGCCAGAAACACGTCACGAACCAGAGTTGAACGCCAAAAACACGTTACAACTTGGCGTTCAACTCTAGAAGAAGCCTCTGCACGTGTAAACTTCAAGATCAGCCCAAGCACACACCAAGTGGGCCCCGGAAGTGGATTTATGCATCAATTACTTACTTCTGTAAACCCTAGTAACTAGTTTAGTATAAATAGGACTTTTTACTATTGTATTAGACATCTTATGATTTTTAGTTAATCTTTAGATCATATTGATTACATTTAGGGGCTGGCCTCTCGGCCATGCCTGAACCTTCATCTCTTATGTATTTTCAACGGTAGAGTTTCTACACTCCATAGATTAAGGTGTGGAGCTCTGCTGTTCCTCACGAATTAATGCAAAGTACTACTGTTTCTCTATTCAATTCAACTTATTCCGCTTCTAAGATATTCATTCGCACTTCAATATGAATATGATGAACGTGACAATCATCATCATTCCCCTACGAACGCGTGCCTGACAACCACTTCCGTTCCACATTAGATTGAATGAATATCTCTTGGATCTCTTAATCAGAATCTTCGTGGTATAAGCTAGATTGATGGCAGCATTCATGAGAATCCGGAAATTCTAAACCTTGTCTGTGGTATTCCGAGTAGGATTCAGGGATTGAATGACTGTGACGAACTTCAAACTCGCGAGTGCTGGGCGTAGTGACAGACGCAAAAGGAGGGTGAATCCTATTCCAGTATGATCAAGAACCTCAGATGATTAGCCGTGCTGTGACAGAGCATTTGGACCTTTTTCACAAGAGGATGGGATGTAGCCATTGACAACGGTGATGCCCTTACATAAAGTTTGCCATGGAAAGGAGTAGGACTGATTGGATGAAGACAGCGGGAAAGCAGAGATTCAGAGGAACGAAAGCATCTCTATACGCTTATCTGAAATTCTCACAATGAATTACATAAGTATTTCTATCTTTATTTTCTGTTTATTTATTATTATTATTCAAAAACTCCATAATCATTTGATATCCGCCTGACTGAGATTAACAAGATGACCATAGCTTGTTTCATACCAACAATCTCCGTGGGATCGACCCTTACTCACGTAAGGTTTTATTACTTGGATGACCCAGTGCACTTGCTGGTTAGTTATGCGAAGTTGTGAAGTTATGTTTGGACCATGGTATTGTGCACCAGTTTGTTGGTGCCATTGCCAGGGAGAGAACGAACAACAAATTTTACAACCTCAGAGTAACAATTTCGCGTACCAGTATTGGTTTAGTGATCACGGATAAACATACCAAACTTAGGGTTTGCTTGTCCTCAAGCAAAAGAAAGAAAAGGAAAGGGAAAGAGGGAGAGCCAAGCGCAACTTGTGGAGGAGAGGGGGAGAGGCCGAACCAATATTTAAAGGGAAGGGGGGGTGGGTTTCGAAAATTATTTGAAAAAGATATGATAGAAAAAGTGATTTGGAAAAGATAAGTATGATAGGAAAATATGTGATTTAAAATTGAAAAGATATGAAAGATATTTGAAAAAGATAAATCTGGATTTTAAAAAAGATGATGTGAAGATTTGAAAAAGATATTGATGAGATGAAAAGATTTTAGAAGGAAAAGAGATAGATTTGTTTTGAAAAGGATTTGAAAATAATTTGAAGAGGATTAAGAAAAAGGGTTTATGAATTAAGATACATTTGATATCTTTTGAAAAAGGATTTGAAAAATTAGGATTTGTAACATGTTTGTGCAAGAAATCATGAATTGAAACATAAAAAATGGAAAAAATTTGAATTGAAAACGAAATTGCCTACTCCCCACAATCCTGGCGTTAAACGCCCAATTGTTGCATGTTTTGGGCATTTAACGCCCAGTTGGTGCTTGTTTTGGGCATTTAACGCCCAGCTGTTGCTTCTAGCTGGCGTTAAATGCCAGAAACCCCTTTGTCACTGGGCGTTTTTTTGAACGCCCAGGATGCTGTAAATCTGGCATTAAACGCCCAGAAGCTGCTTCTTTCTGGCGTTTAACGCTCAGATGGCTATCTTTACTAGCGTTAAACGCCCAGTAGATGCTCCTTTTGGGCGTTTAACGCCCAATTGTGCCTCTTACTGGCGTTTTCTTGCCAGTGAGCTCCTTTTTCCTGTTTTGTGCTCTGAATTCTTCTGTAACCCTGTGGACTTATGAAATTGATTCTTTACCTTGTTAAAATTAAGCTCATATATTTTAAAAATAAATAAAATAAAGAATAAAATAAAATAAAATAACAGAAAAAAGTTTTGCTAATGGCTGGGTTGCCTCCCAGCAAGCGCTTCTTTATTGTCTTTAGCTGGACCTTGCTGAGCTTTTAATCTAGCCTCAGCCTTGAGCACTCTTGCTCAACATTGTCTTCAAGATAGTGCTTGATTCTTTGTCTGTTAACAATGAACTTCTTATCAGAATCAATGTCTTGAAGCTCCACATAACCATATGGTGATACACTTGTAATCACATATGGTCCCCTCCACCGGGATTTCAGTTTCCCGGGGAATAGCCTGAGCCTAGAGTTAAACAACAGAACCTTTTGTCCTGGTTCAAAGACTCTAGATGACAGCTTTCTGTCATGCCACCTTTTTTATTTTTCTTTATAAAGCTTGGCATTTTTGAAAGCAGTGAATCTGAATTCCTCTAGCTCATTCAGCTGGAGCAATATTTTTTCTCCATCTAATTTGGCATCAAAGTTTAGGAATCCGGTTGCCCAGTAGGCCTTATGTTCCAGTTCCACGGGCAGATGACAGGCCTTACCATACACAAGCTGGTATGGAGAGGTCCCTATAGGAGTCTTGAATGTTGTTCTGTAAGCCCGCAGAGCATCATCCAAGCTTCTTGCCCAATCCTTTCTACAGGTACTTACAATCCGTTCCAGGATTCTTTTTAGTTCTCTGTTAGAAACTTCAGCTTGCCCATTTGTCTGTGGATGATATGGAGTCGCCACCTTGTGGCGAATCCCATACCGGACCATGGCAGAGTAAAGTTGTTTGTTGCAGAAGTGAGTGCCCCCATCACTGATTAGTACTCTAGGGACACCAAACCTGCTGAAGATATGTTTCAGGAGGAACTTCAGCACTGTTTTAGTATCATTGGTGGGTGTGGCAACGGCCTCTACCCATTTTGATACATAGTCGACTGCCACAAGAATATAAGTGTTTGAGTATGATGGTGGGAAAGGTCCCATGAAGTCAATTCCCCATACATCAAACAACTCAATCTCTAAGATTCCCTGTTGAAGCATGGCGTAACCATGAGGCAGATTACCAGCTCTTTGGCAACTGTCACAGTTACGTACAAACTCTCGAAAATCCCTATAGAGTGTAGGCCAGTAGAAGCCACATTGGAGGACCGTGGTGGCCGTTCGCTCACCTCCGAAATGGCCTCCATATTGTGATCCATGGCAATGCCATAAGATCATCTGTGCTTCTTTTCTAGGCACACACCTACGGATTATTCCGTCTGCACATCTCTTAAAGAGATAGGGTTCATCCCACAAGTAGTACTTTGCATCAGTAATTAATTTTTTCTTTTGTTGCCTGCTGTACTCCTTGGGTATGAACCTTGCAGCTTTATAGTTTGCAATGTCTGCAAACCATGGTATTTCCTGAATGGCAAATAAATGCTCATCCGGAAAGGTCTCAGAGATCTCAATAGAGGGGGGAAACTCCCCTTCTACTGGTTCTATCCGGGACAGATGATCAGCCACTTGGTTCTCTGTCCCTTTTCTGTCTCTTATTTCTATATCAAACTCTTGCAGAAGCAACACCCATCTTATGAGCCTGGGTTTTGAATCCTGCTTTGTAAGTAGATATTTAAGAGCAGCATGGTCAGTGTACACAATCACTTTTGATCCTACTAAGTATGATCTAAACTTGTCAATGGCATAAACCACTACAAGCAATTCTTTTTCTGTGGTTGTGTAATTTTTCTGGGCATCATTTAAAACACGGCTAGCATAATAAATGACATGCAGAAGCTTGTCATGCCTCTGCCCCAGTACTACACCAATGGCGTGGTCACTGGCATCAGACATTGGTTCAAATGGTAAAGTCCAGTCTGGTGCAGAAATAACTGGTGCTGTGACCAGCTTAGCTTTCAGAGTCTCAAACGCCTGTAGACACTCTGTGTCAAACACGAATGGCATGTCAGCAGCTAGCAGATTGCTCAGGGGTTTTGCAATTTTTGAAAAATTCTTTATAAACCTCCTGTAGAATTCTGCATGCCCCAGAAAGCTTCTGATTGCCTTAACATTAGCAGGTGGTGGTAATTTTTCAATTACTTCTACTTTAGCTTGATCCACCTCTATTCCCTTGTTTGAAATTTTATGCCCAAGGACAATTCCTTCAGTCACCATAAAGTGACATTTTTCCCAGTTTAAAACAAGGTTGGTCTCTTGGCATCTTTTCAGAACAAGTGCTAAATGGTCAAGGCAGGAGCTAAATGAGTCTCCAAATACTGAAAAGTCATCCATGAAGACTTCCAGAAACTTCTCTACCATATCAGAGAAGATAGAGAGCATGCACCTCTGAAAGGTTGCAGGTGCATTACACAGACCAAAAGGCATTCTTCTGTAAGCAAATACTCTAGAAGGACATGTGAATGCTGTTTTCTCTTGGTCCTGAGGATCTACTGCAATTTGGTTGTAACCTGAATAGCCATCCAAAACGCAATAATATTCATGACCTGCTAGTCTCTCTAGCATCTGGTCTATGAATGGTAAAGAAAAATGATCCTTTCTGGTGGATGTATTATGCCTTCTGTAGTCAATAAACATGCGCCACCCTGTAACTGTTCTTGTAGGAACCAGTTCATTTTTTTCATTATAAACCACTGTCATGCCTCCCTTCTTGGGAACAACTTGAACAGGACTCACCCAGGGGCTATCAGAAATAGGATAAATAATTCCAACCTCCAGTAATTTGGTGACCTCTTTCTGCACCACTTCCTTCATGGCTGGATTTAGCCGCCTCTGTGGTTGAACCACTGGCTTAGCATCATCCTCCAATAGGATTTTGTGCATGCATCTAGCTGGGCTTATGCCCTTAAGGTCACTTATGGACCACCCAAGAGCTGTCTTGTGTGTCCTTAGCACTTGAATTAGTGCTTCCTCTTCCAGTGGATTTAAAGCAGAGCTTATGATCACTGGAAAAGTGTCACCTTCTCCCAGAAATGCATATTTCAGGGATGGTGATAATGGCTTGAGCTCGGGTTTAGGAGGTTTCTCCTCTTCCTGAGGAAGTCTCAGAGGCTCTTTCAATTCCTCTGAACCCTCCAAATCAGGCTAAACATCTTTAAAGATGTCTTCTAGCTCTGATTCGAGACTCTCAGCCATGTTGACCTCCTCTATCAGAGAGTCAATAAGATCAACTTTCATGCAGTCTTTTGGTGTGTCTGGATGCTGCATGGCTTTGACAGCATTCATCTTAAACTCATCCTGATTGACTCTAAGGGTTACTTCCCCCTTTTGGACATCAATGAGAGTTCGTCCAGTTGCTAGGAAAGGCTTCCTAGAATGAGAGTAGCACTCTTGTGCTCCTCCATTTCCAGCACTACAAAGTCAGTGGGAAAGGCGAATGGCCCAAGCCTGACAATCATGCTCTCAATCACGCCTGATGGGTATTTAATGGAGCCATCAGCAAGTTGGAGACATATCCGGGTTGGTTTAACTTCTTCAGTTAAACCAAGCTTTCTGATAGTGGATGCAGGTATTAGATTGATGCTTGCCCCAATATCACATAAAGCTGTTTTGGTGCAATTACCTTCTAATATGCATGGTATCAAAAAGTTCCCAGGATCTTTAAGCTTTTCTGGAAAGCTTTTCAGAATGACTGCACTGTATTCTTCAGTGAGGAGAACTCTTTCAGTTTCTCTCCAATCCTTTTTATGACTCAAGATCTCTTTCATGAACTTGGCATAAGAAGGTATTTGCTCAAGTGCCTCTGCAAACGGAATCTTTATTTCAAGAGTCCTGAGATAATCTGCAAAGCGAGCAAATTGCTTATCCTGCTCCTCTTGGCGGAGTTTTTGAGGATAAGGTATCTTGGCTTTATATTCCTCAACCTTAGTTGCTGCAGGTTTATTTCCTACAGAGGTGGTTGGAGAAGCCTTTTTAGAGGGGTTGTTATCAGCACTTGTGTATGTCTGATCCCTCACTGGCATTTGAATGCCAGGGTTAGAAGCTGGATTGGCGTTGGACGCCAACTCCTTACTTGTTCCTGGCATTTGAACGCCAGAACTGAGCTTCCATTGGGCATTTGATGCCAACTCCTTGCTTGTTTCTGGCGTTTGAACGCCAGAGTTATTCCTCTCTGGGCTCTTACTGTCCTCAGAGGGATTTTGAATAGCAGTTTGTTCATTTCTTGGCTTCCTGCTACCTTGAAGTGAGGTATTTAATGTTTTTCCACTTCTTAATTGAACTGCTTGGCACTCTTCTATTATTTGTTTTGATAACTGTTGTTTTGTTTGCTTTAACTGTACCTCCATGTTTATATTAGCCATTCTTGTGTCTTGTAGTATCTCCTTGAATTCGGTCAGCTGTTTTGTTGGAAATTCTAATTGCTGATTGAATTCAGTAATTTGTTCTGCAGGACTAAGTTCAGCAGTTATTGTTTTAGCCTCTTCTTTCATAGAAGATTCACTATTTAGGTACAGATGCTGATTTCTGGCAACTGTATTAATAAGCTCTTGAGCCTCTTCAATTATCTTTCTCATGTGTATAGATCCACCAGCTGAGTGATCTAGAGAAATTTGAGCTTTCTCTGTAAGCCCATAATAGAAGATGTCTAACTGCACCCATTCTGAAAACATTTCAGAGGGGCATTTTCTTAACATCTCTCTGTATCTCTCACAGACATCATAAAGAGATTCATTATCTCCTTGTTTAAAGCCTTGGATGTCCAGCCTTAGCTGTGTCATCCATTTTGGAGGGAAGTATTGATTCAGGAATTTTTCTGACAGTTGTTTCCATGTCCTTATGCTAGCCTTAGGTTGGTTATTTAACCACCTCTTAGCTTGGTTTTTTACAGCAAATGGAAACAGTAATAATCTGTAGACATTCTGATCTACTTCCTTATCATGTACTGTATCAGCAATTTGTAAAAACTGTGCCAGAAACTCTATAGGTTCTTCCTATGGAAGACCAGAATACTGGCAACTTTGCTGCACCCTATAAAGCACGGATTCTCTTATGGCGTCGGCGTATCCGTGTCGGACGCGAATCCGACACCGACACGTGGCGGATACTTCAAACGAGCGTATCGGCGGCATGTCTTCTTGCGGTGCAGAATTTTGGTGGAGTTGTCACAAATCCGATCGAGTCCGACTCGATTCAGATGTTCATGAGACGGATCTTTCTGCTGCACTACAAATCTTCAATTGATTTTGTGATTTTATGGCCCGATTAACCAATTTTTTCTTTCTAATTTTAAAATATTCTAAAATTAAAACAAATCAAAATTTAAATTTAAAAATAAAATAATTAATAAATCAAAACCTAAATCTACTTATTGTTTGTCTTTGGTAACTTACTCATTTGCTTAAATTTTTTTTAAATTTAAAAATAAAATAATTAATAAATCAAAACCTAAATCTACTTACCGTTTGTCTTTGGTAGCTTACTTATTCACTAGCTTAAAATTTTTTATTTTTTTTAATAATTACATAATTTTAAGACTTTTTTATACAACTATATTTACTCTTATATTTACAATATGATATTTTATTAATTTAATATATTATTTAAATTTTAATTTACAACGTATCCTAAACGTGTTGTATCCAATTTTTTATAAAGAGAACGTGTCGGTGTATCCGTGTCGTGTCGTGTCCGTATCGCATGTCGAATCGGTGCTTCCTAAGCTGAGGATTCAACTCAAAACTACTGACTCCAATGGAGGGTATACAGATACTGCTCCCATATGAAGCAGTAGTGGGGTTAGCATATGACCCCAGAGTCCTTCTAGACTGCTCATTTCCACTTAGGTCCATGATGGAGAAAAGGGAATTGATGTGAATTGTAATTAAAATATATTTTTATTTTTATTTTATAAAAAGAGAACGAATAAAAAAATGAAATAAAATAACTAGAAATTAAATATAGATTTTGAAAATTAAGAATAAAAAAAATTAAAACTAAAATAATTACTTAATTAAGAAGATTTGAAAAACTTTGGATATGATTTTTGAAAAAGATTTTAAATTTTGAAATAGAAATATGAATTTTAAAAGCAATTTTCGAAAATTCACTTTAAAATAGAGAGAAAATATATTTTTTTGATTTTTGAATTTTATGATGAAAGAGAAAAACACACAAAAGATACACAACTTAAAATTTTTAGATCTAACGTTCCTTATTTTCGAAAATTTTGGAGGGAAACACCAAGGAACACCAAACTTAAAAATTTTAAGATCAAAATACAAGGAAGATTCAAGAACACTTTGAAGACTCACAAGAACAACAAGAACATGAAGATAGAACACCAAACTTAAAATTTTTAGAAAACCAAAATAAAATTTTCGAAAACTAAAGAAAAATTAACAAGAAAACACCAAACTTAAAGTTTGGCACAAGATTTATTCAAAGAAAAATTATTTTTGAAAAAGTTTTTAAAAAGAAGATAGCCAATTACCAAGAACATAAGCACAACGCTCTAACCAATTGAGCTATAAATTTAAGGTGTTTTAATAAGGTATTTAATAAATAAAGATTTTTTTTTTTAAAACTGATATTTTGAAAAAGCACAAGAAAAACAAGAAAAGACACAGAACAAGAAAAGCTAAAGATCAAACAAGGAAAATAAACAAGAACAACTTAAAGATTAAGAAAGAACAATGAACACAAATTAAAAAATTTAAAAGAAAATAAAAAAAAATGCAATTGACACCAAACTTAAGATATGAAACTAAACTCAAATAGAAAAACTCAATTATCATTTTATAAGATTTTCGAAAAAAAATTAGAAAGAGAAAATAAGGATTAAAAAAAAATTTCAACCAAAAACAATAATAGAAGACTCTAAACCAAAAAGAAAAAAATTTTCCTAATCTAAGCAACAAAATAAACCGTCAGTTGTCCAAACTCGAACAATCCCCGACAACGGCGCCAAAAACTTGGTGCACAAATTGTGAATCACACTTTTCACAACTCGTACCACTAACCAGCAAGTGCACTGGGTCGTCCAAGTAATACCTTACGTGAGTAAGGGTCGAATCCCACAGAGATTGTTGGCTTGAAGCAATCTATGGTTATCTTGTAACTCTTAGTCAGGATTTCAATTATAATTATCAAGTTGAATTACGAAGAATAAAAGTGTAAGAAATAAATACTTGTTATGCAGTAATGGAGAATATGTTAGAGTTTTGGAGATGCTTTGTCTTCTGAATCTCTGCTTTCCTACTGTCATCTTCTTCACGCACGCAAGTTTCCTCCTATGGCAAGCTGTATGTTGGTGGATCACCATTGTCAATGGCTACCATCCGTCCTCTCAGTGAAAATGGTCCAGGTGCGCTGTCACCACCCGGCTAATCATCTGTCGGCTCTCACTCATGCTGGAATAGGATCTGTTGGTCCTTTTGCGTCTTTCACTACGCCCAACCTTTGTGAGTTTGAAGCTCGTCACAGTCATTCAATCCCTGAATCCTACTCGGAATACCACAGACAAGGTTTAGACTTTCTAGATTCTCAAGAATGCTGCCAATGGATTCTAGCTTATACCACGAAGATTCTGATTAAGGAATCCAAGAGATACTTATTCAATCTAATGTAGAACGGAGGTGGTTGTCAGGCACGCGTTCATAGGTTGAAAATGGTGATGAGTGTCACGGATCATCACATTCATCATATTGAAGTGCGAATAAATATCTTAGATAGAAACAAGCGTGTTTGAATGGAAAATAGAAGTAATTGTATTAATTCATCGAGACACAGCAGAGCTCCTCACCCCTAACAATGGAGTTTAGAGACTCATGCCGTCAAGGAGTACAAAGTTCAGATCTAAAATGTCATCCGATACAAAATAATCCTCTAAAAGTTGTTTAAATAGTAAGCTAGTAATCTAGGTTTGCAGAGAATGAGTAAACTATGATAGATAGTACAAAAATCCACTTCTGGGGCCCACTTGGTGTGTGTTGGGGCTGAGACTTAAGCTTTACACGTGCTTAGGCTATTTCTGGAGTTAAACGCTAGGTTGTAACCTGTTTTGGGCATTTAACTTCAACTTGTAACCTGTTTCTGGCGTTTAACGCCAGACTACAACATGGAACTGGCGTTAAACGCCAGTTTACGTCATCTATCCTTGAGCAAAGTATGGACTATTATATATTGCTGGAAAGTCCTGGATGTCTACTTTCCAACGCAATTGAGAGCGCGCCAATTAGACTCTTGTAGCTCCAGAAAAGCCATTCCGAGTGCAGAGAGGTCAGAATCCAACAGCATCAGCAGTCCTTTTTCAGCCTGAATCAGATTTTTACTCAGCTCCCTTAATTTCAGCCAGAAAATACCTGAAATTACAGAAAAACACACAAAGTCATAGTAAAGTCCAGAAATATGAATTTTGCCTAGAAACTAATGAAAATATACTAAAAACTAACTAAAACATACTAAAAACTATATGAAATTAACCCCAAAAAGCGTATAAAATATCCGCTCATCAATCATCAACCTAAAGAAAACATAAAATAACAATGAAAAATAAATAGATATAATTAAATAACATTGGGTTACCTCCCAATAAGCACTTCTTTAATGTCAATAGCTTGACAGTTAGCTCTCATGGAGCCTCACAGATAATCAGAGCAAGGTTGGGGCCTCTCAACACCAAACTTAGAGTTTGAATGTGGGGGTTTTGTTTGACTCTGTATTGAGAGAAGCTTTTCATGCTTCCTCTCCATGGTTACAGAAGGAGAACCTTGAGTCTTGAATACAAGGTAGTCCTTATTCAACTGAAGGACCAACTCTCCTCTGTCAACATCAATCACAGCTTTTGCTGTGGCTAGGAAGGGTCTGCCAAGGATGATGGATTCATCCTTATCCTTCCCAGTGTCTAGGATTATGAAATCAGCAGGGATGTAAAGGCCTTCAACCTTTACTATCACGTCCTCTACTAGTCCATAAGCTTGTTTCATTGATTTGTCTGCCATCTCTAGTGAGATTCTTGCAGCTTTATAGTTTGCAATGTCTACAAACCATGGTGTTTCCTGAATGGCAAACAATTGCTCATCCGGAAAGGTTTCAGAGATCTCAATAGAGGGGGAGGATGCCCCTTCTATTGGTTCTATCCGGGACAGATGATCAGCAACTTGGTTCTCTGTCCCTTTTCTGTCTCTTATTTCTATATCAAACTCTTACAGAAGCAACACCCATCTTATGAGCCTGGGTTTTGAATCCTGCTTTGTAAGTAGATATTTAAGAGCAGCATAGTCAGTGTACACAATCACTTTTGATCCTAATAAGTATGATCTAAACTTGTCAATGGCATAAACCACTGCAAGCAGCTCTTTTTCTGTGGTTGTGTAATTTTTCTGTGCATCATTTAAAACACGGCTAGCATAATAAATGACACGCAGAAGCTTGTTATGCCTCTGTCCCAGTATTGCACCAATGGCATGG